>NC_064641.1:666549928-666852959 GCF_023864345.2 Schistocerca serialis cubense | reverse complement strand
TATCTTGAATCCCATTATTCTAATACCGTCATCCTCCTGATGTTCCCATTATTAAATACAATAACTGCATCTTAAGTTGCTATTTTGACAACTGTAGCAGATGCAAATTTGTTTTTAGCGCATTGTTTCCATATGAGTGAATTTAGAGACTCATTTGCATTTTGGGTTTTTCCATGAACACACTTTTTGAGAAGTGCAGGATCGGCGGAAAACCTGTAAGTGGGCTTGACAAGGTCCAGGGTACACTTTGGAAGCCTCTCCTTGTGAATGTAGGGGTTGTTATCCCTCTGAGCTTGGCGTCGCAGCGAGGCCGTGTCACACTTTTAATTAATTTTCAGGCACTTCAGATGCGATTTCAACATTGAAAGTTTGGGAACTTATTGTTCATGAGTTGTACTAAGAAATAAAAATTAAATAAAAAATTAACATTAATTTCAGATAGACCACGTAGCAATATCCACAAAAAGCACCAGAGAAATGATGAACGTAAGAACAAGGAAAGGAGTTTTCGAATCTGATCATCACCTTCTCCCAATTAAAGTAAAATTTATACCCAATAGACAAATCAAGAGAACCAACAGACCTTTCAGGTCAGATCCGGAGTACCTACAAATAAACAAGAAAGAAATAACAGAAGAAATTACGAAAATCAATAGCAACAACTGGACAGAACTGTCAGAAAAAATAAAAGAACTGTTAAAATTGGGGCAGCCACCGAGAAAAAGGAAACACCGATGGTGGAACATTACATGCGACAGGGCCATAGAAGGCAGAATACAAGCCAGGAAAAAATTTAACAGCCATAAAACACAAGAAAAATGATAGGACTTCAACAGGATACAGAAAAACACTTCAAAAACAATCCGAAGAGAAAAAAGAAAAACTGTTAAATATTAACCAGGTACTTTGACACGTTACTTAACTGTGATAAACGAAAACAGAGATTACAGTTTACAAAACCAGAACCCAACAGGGACTCCGAACCCCCAACATGTGAAGAAATCGTGAAAATAATAAAATCATTGAAAAATAACAGAGCACCAGGTGAAGATGGACTGATTGCAGAAATCTGGAAACTACACCATGAAAACATTACACCCAAAATTCATAGTATAATGAAAAACATCTGGGAAACAGAAAATATACCAGAAGAATGGAAGTCAGCCCTAATACACCCCCTCAACAAGAAAGGAGACAAAACAGACCCTAATAACTATAGAGGAATTTCGTTACTGCCGGTGGCATACGAAATTCTATCAAAAATTCTGTTAAATCGCCTAGAACCTCAGATACATCCACAGATCGGAGAATACCAAGGAGGGTTCAGGAAGGGAAGATCATGCAGTGAGCAGATCTGGTGTCTGAGAACATTATTAACAACGAGAAAGTCCAGAAACACCACAGTAACATTTGTTGATTTCAAGAAGGCTTACGATTCCATAGACAGAGAAACACTTTTTAATACACTAGAAGAAATGAAGGTAGACAATAAGACCAGAAAACTAATTCACGAAACATTAACAAATACAAAGTCAAAAGTGAAGTTCATGAGCTAGATCTCAGAATCTTTCGAAATCAAGATAGGAGTGAGACAGGGAGATGGCCTTTCACCCATTTTATTTAACGCTGTTTTAGAGAAAATAATCAGGACGTGGGACAAAGGAGTCAATGGGGTAAAGATGGGGAGAGAGAAAAATAGAACCATCAACATAAAATGTCTGGCCTTTGCCGACGATATAGCCATCATTACAAACGACAGAAAAGAAGCCAGAGAAGCCCTAGAGATATTGCATGAAATCGCAGCCAGAACAGGACTACAAATATCATATGAAAAAAAAAAAAACCAGTACGTGGACACACAATCTACAGGCAGAAGCCCATTGATAACGAAGTACGGAAAGATAACACAAGTAGAAAGTTTCAAATACCTGGGAGAGATTATACAGAAAACAGGACTGAAGTCAACAGCCAATGAAGAAAGGGTTACAAAACTACAAAAAGCATACAGACTTACATGGAACCATTACAATAAAAGAAATATTTCCGTCAGTTCCAAATTAAGACATTAAAAAACAGTAGTCTTACCTGTGGCCTTGTATGCCTCAGAAACAACAGTAATCAGAGGAATAACTAAAATAAAGGAAATGGAAAAGCAAGAGAGGAAAATTATGAGAAAGATCTATGGGCCAGTTCAGAGACAGGGGATCTGGATAAAGAGACCAACAAGGGAATTGTACAAACAGGCAGAGACAATTACAGACAATATCAGAAAAAGAAGGGCAAAATTCTATGGGCACATTCATAGGATGAATGAAAATAGGCTGACCAAGAAGATTTTTAACATAGTGGTGACGAATAAGGTGAAAACTAACTGGGTAAAGGAAACCATGGAAGACCTCAAAAATCTAAACATCTCCACAGAAGAAATATCAAACAGAGGAAAATACAGAGAAAACATCAACAAACAGAAATTCGAAGAAACACTAAAAGAGAAGAAATCAGGAAAGAAGTGGACGGAAGAGAGGAAGAAGAAACACAGTGAATTTATGAGAGGTTTTTGGGAAGAGAAAAGAAAGAGACAGAAAAATGTGCCATGAATTTGAAATGTACGAATTTATGTACCATATTGTCCTTGTGAATATTGATTGTGTTTTAACGCTCTCCTTAATGGGGAATTAACGATAATAATAATAATAATAACACTATTACACCAGGAGGTAGCCCGGACTCTTCATAGCTTTGTTTGAATACTATCGAGTTTGAGAAACATTGACTTCAGGTGGAAAGGTTTCCAAAGCAGGACTGTGTTAATTAAAGGTGGCGGTGTTTTCTTCATGACGTGCTAGCAGAGTGTCCGGAATGGACTGATGAAGGTGCGTTGACGCACATCGTACACGACTCGTTGTGTGGAAAGATGAAATGCGTCACGAAACAGTTTGCCAACAGGGAAAGGTGGTTGACAAGTTATTCTACATGCTACTTTCATGAACGGTTCCTTGCCTTAGACTGCGTTGATTTTTCAATCAAAAATATGTTAGAATAACACGAAGAAACGAAGTTGTGTGATTTCGCAGTGACTTTTTAATGGAAAACACCGTACCATTCCAGACCATTAACTAAATCACTTGATGTCTTTACAACGGCCTGGTCTGCTGAAGAAAAGTAATTTAGGCTCTGGAGATTTTTTTAGAGGTAGTGGAAAGTTACAAATCTTAGAATGCGTACTACGCAACTGACTCATCGACAAACAATCACAGCCTCATTGTTATACGACCTCAACTGTATCACTGGCACCTCACTCCCAGTGAACTCGTCTGGATCCAAACTAAAGCCGATGTCACTAAGCCAACTGTAGTCTTTACCAACGTTGACAGACAGACACGTTGGGGAAGAGGTCCTCTCAGGAATAATGGGAATAATGGAGTAAAATCGTGGAGCACTAGCAGAATGAGCTCGAAGATCAAACGAGGAAGGATGCGTAAGATATATCAAACTTAGTTGTAACTTTGTACGACGTTGAGGAAAGAAACAATGAACACAGTAATACCAGTAGGGTATTTCGGTGGTCATGGTATTTCGGCGGTCATGGTATTTTAGTGTTCCCGAAACAAAAAGTTGCTATTCGTCATTTCATAAGTAACATTTATTAACTCTCCCGTTTCTTGAGAGCCTTAAAATATTCTCTCTCTCTCTCTCTCTCTCTCTCTGTCTCACCCACTTTCTCTCTCTCTCAGAGTTTGTGAGTGAGTGTGTGTGTGTGTGTGTGTGTGTGTGTGTGTGTGTGTGTGTGTGTGTGTATCTGTCAAAATTAAAACACTGCTAGCACACAAACATTTTATCAAAACAAAAACGTAACTTCCGTGCTTCGGTAGCCTTTTGACTTTGCTGCTGAAGACAGATAAGACTGCTTCCGGGATCTTTTCTCTTATAATGCAGCTGTATCTACATCTACTTACATACACATACTGCCCAAGCTGATTCACAGCGCAGCGCACTAGACGAGGACTACCACGTATAAAAGAATATTTTGAGTGTACTTTATACCACTCATTTTTTTTCCTTTCTCGTTCCACTCGCAATAGAGGGAGGGAAAACGACTACCGGTATGGTTATTTCTGAGCTGAACTACTGCTTATGATCCTTGTGATCCTCACTTGAGATGAACATTGGTGGCAGTGGTATCGTTTCTGTAGCATGTGGTTCGCAAAACAACCACAGTAGGAAGTTTGTTACAGTACCTTCATAACAAGGATATTCCACAACAGCATTTCGCTACATGCATATGTTCTTCCCTCCAAGAATTTAATTCTACGCTTGCTGTGCGCTCTCGTACTGAACGAAACAGCAGGTAACAAATTTAGTTGTGAGTTGGCCGAATTAGTTCACTTACACGTAACAAAGTCTCGGGGCCATAATACGCTACAGGATACACTGCCGATATCTGTGATGGAGGAATATCAGTAACATTGATGATCCCGTTAGGTGGTCAGTAAGTCATTCCTCTACAGCTGATCAGCACGGAGCGCCCGTCCCCACGCACCACCAAGGGTAGGACCACTTCCCTGGTTAAAGTTTTTGTTGCACATTAGATATGCGATTTTGAAAAGTCGGCAGTTGCCCTATAAAAATACATACTATTCTGTTTGATTAAACGAACATCTTGTCCACTGATATTATGAATCTATCTGACCCACTGATATTATGAATGTGTCATCAAAGGAGCCGTTGAGGTCAGAATGTAGAAGAACAACTTGGATCGGGCAGCAGTTACACGCTTAACGATTAACGGGAGCAGGTGCTCGATACTTAAAGCCTAAAGAGAAATAGGTTGAGTTGTCTATCAACCAATGTAATCAGTACCGCTACTAATGTTCGTGCATCACAAGTGTCGACAATTTCCCTGGCAATTAATTTACGGAAGTTCTGTGACTTCATGACGGGTGAGTGAAGTAATTCGGCCAGCTACATACTGAATTACCACATAGCCAGCGATGACGAGGTTAACTTTTGACTATGGTGACCGTGGGAGTCGTTGAAATATCCCGTACGTAAACAAGAATACAAATCGAGAAATCCTTAAGCCGGAATGACGCAGCAAAAACTATGTGTTCATTTGGTAATACACACATCAGAAGACGTTTTGCATCCCAAAACTCCTGAAGATAGACGTTGGCTGTGGATATTGTATCGCAAACAGAATTCCTTTGATCAGAGATATCCTAAACCCGTCCAAAGCTGTAAACAACCATTCATGAGCAGCGCCTATTAGACGGAGGGGATCTGACAGCCGATCAGTTCCAGTCATTCCACCAGGAAGGAGGTACACGGCTCGTGTTGTCTGCAGTTCAACCATGCCTAGATGGTCACGTTTCGATCGCGTCCGCATTGTTATTTTGTGCCAGGAAGGGCTCTCAGCGAGGGAAAAGTCCAGGCGTCACGGAGTAAACCAAAGCGATGTTGTTCGGAAAGGAAGGAGATACAAAGAGACAGGAACTGTCGATGACATGCCTCGCTCAGTCCGCCCAAGGGTTACTACTGCAGTGGACGACCGCTACCTACGGATTATGGCTCGGAGGAACCCTGACAACAATCCCACCATGTTGAATAATGCTTTGCGTGCAGCCACAGGACGCCGTGTTACGACTCAACCTGTGCGCAATAGGCTGCATAATGCGAAACGTCACTCCCAACGTCCATAGCGAGGTCCATCTTCGCAACCACAACACCATGAAGCACAGTACAGGTGGACCCAACAACATGCCGAATGGACTGCTCATGATTGGCATCACATTCCCTTCACCGATGAGTGTCGCATACGCCTTCAACCAGACAATCGTCAGAGACGTGTTTGGAGCCAACCCGGTCAGGCTGAACGTGTTAGACGCACTGTCCCGCGAGTGCAGCAAGGTGGAGGGTCCCCGCTGTTTTGGGGTGGCATTATGTGGGGCCAACGTGCACTGCTGGTGGTCACGAAAGGCGCCTTAACGGCTGTACGATATTTGAATGCCATCCTACACTCGATAGTACAACCATATTGGCAGCATATGGCGAAGCATTCGTCTTCATGGACGAAAATTCGAGGCCCCATCGTGGACTTCCTATGGATGACATGACCCTGAGGGATCTACCCCGAATCGCCGTTGAGGAGTGGGACAATCTGGACCAATAGAGCCTTGACGAACTTGCGGATAGTGTGCCACCACGAATACAGGCATGCATCAATGTAAGAGGACGTGTTACTGGGTATTAGAGGTTCCGGTGTGTACAACAATCTGGACGACCACCTCTGAAGATCTCGCTGTATGGTCGTACAAGATGCAATGTGTGATTTTCATGAGCAATAAAAAGAGCGGAAATGATGTTTATGTTGATCTCTGTTCCAATTTTCTCTACATAATCAGGAACTGTCGGAACCGAGGTGATGCAAAACTTTTTTTTTATGTATGTATAATACACGGAAAGCTGATACGTGTATCATTTCTTAGGTTCACGGCTAGAGACTTTCATAAACTGCATATTTGTCAAGGCGTGCCACATGGATCACTGCAATTTAATGTTGTGTCAGCAGAACTGCTTGACAATCTGCGTTTTACTTTTCTCTCTTACAGGTGCGCTACTGGGATATCAGGAAATCTCACGACTACTTGCACGGAAAGTAGTCAAAGATATTCTGCACTCCCTTATGATCGTCGGATAACTATTATTTCCTGCAGTCAGCATTAACATGTGTGAAAAATTTGTTAGGTGTGCTTTTTATTATTATCGTATGCATCAATTACAGTAATACACATTTAGCAAAACAAAGAAATATATATAAAAATGAACATGTGAAATTATATGTAGTATACAAGTTTTAAAACGGCTCAGACTACACTCGGATGTTGATGGACTCGATCCAGCGGAGTGCCTCGTGGGATGCTTGATGAAGCTTCTCAATGCTACTAGGGAAGCGTCTGATTGGACAGTCATTCACAATGTGGCTCATTGTTTGGATGTCACCACAGTCACACACACTGTCACTTGAAACGCCCCACTTGTGCATGTTGTATTTGCACCACACACTCTTAAGTCCGATATCTGTTTAACTGCACCCACACCTCCCTTGGTTAGTGGAAGCCTGGAACTGGATTTGATGGACTGTCTACAAGTTCGTGGTTTCGGGTTCTTGTAGCTTGCCACTCACATTTCCACTTTGCGTCCTGGTCGTATCCCAGCATTTGGACTCCCATCTCATGTGCTGGTGTTCTAGATTTGAGGCGTTTCCTGGGCAGTGGTAGCAAATCGTCATGAAGAGGGATCGAGTTGTTTTCAGAAACTTGTGACAGAGGTTGTATAGAGCAGCCCTTCGACGGAGATCTGGTGGACAGATGTTTGAAAGTACTGGTATCCAGCAAGTAGGCGTAGACCGGACTGTACCACTAATTACTCTCATAACTGACCTACCATGAGAAAATGATTGAATAATCAACGAAAGGATAACGTTCTACGAGTCGGGGCTTGGAATGTCAGAAGCGTGAACGTGGTAGGGAAACTAGAAAATCTGAAAAGGGAAATGCAAAGGCTCAATCTAGATATAGTAGGGGTCAGTGAAGTGAAGTGGAAGGAAGACAAGGATTTCTGGTCAGATGAGTATCGGGTAATATCAACAGTAGCAGAAAATGGTATAACAGGTGTAGGATTCGTTATGAATAGGAAGGTAGGGCAGAGGGTGTGTTACTGTGAACAGTTCAGTGACTGGGTTGTTCTAATCAGAATCGACAGCAGACCAACACCGACAACGATAGTTCAGGTATACATGCCGACGTCGCAAGCTGAAGATGAACAGATAGAGAAAGTGTATGAGGATATTGAAAGGGTAATGCAGTATGTAAAGGGGGACGAAAGTCTAATAGTCATGGGCAACTGGAATGAAGTTGTAGGGGAAGGAGTAGAAGAAAAGGTTACAGGAGAATATGAGCTTGGGACAAGGAATGAAAGAGGAGAAAGACTAATTGAGTTCTGTAAAAAGTTTCAGCTAAGCGAATACCCTGTTCATGAATTACAAGAGGAGGAGGTGTACTTGGAAAAGGCCGGGAGATACGGGAATATTTCAATTTGATTACATCATGGTCAGACAGAGATTCCGAAATCAGATACTGGATTGAAAGGCGTACCCAGGAGCAGATATAGACCCAGATCACAATATAGTAGTGATGAAGAGTAGGCTGAAGTTCAAGACATTAGTCAGGAAGAATCAATACGCAAAGAAGTGGGATACGGAAGTACTAAGGAGTGACGAGATACGTTTGAAGTTCTCTAACGCTATAGATACAGCAATAAGGAATAGCGCAGTAGGCAGTAAAGTTGAAGAGGAATGGACATCTCTAAAAAGGGCCATCACAGAAGTTGGGAAAGAAAACATAGGTACAAAGAAGGTAGCTGCGAAGAAACCATGGGTAACAGAAGAAATACTTCAGTTGATTGATGAAAGGAGGAAGTGCAAACATGTTCCGGGAAAATCAGGAATACAGAAATACAAGTCGCTGAGGAATGAAATAAATAGGAAGTACAGGGAAGCTAAGACGAAATGGCTGCAGGAAAAATGTGAAGTCATCGAAAAAGATATGATTGTCGAAAGGACAGACTCAGCATACAGGAAAGTCAAAACAACCTTTGGTGACATTAAAAGCAACGGTGGTAACATTAAGAGTGGAACGGGAATTCCACTGTTAAATGCAGAGGAGAGAGCAGATAGGAGGTAAGAATACATTGAAAGCCTCTATGAGGGTGAAGATTTGTCTGATGTGATAGAAGAAGAAACAGGAGTCGATTTAGAAGAGATAGGGGATCCAGTATTGGAATTTAAAAGAGCTTTGGAGGACTTACGGTCAAATAAGGCAGAAGGGATAGATAACATTCCATCAGAATTTCTAAAATCATTGGGGGAAGTGGCAACAAAACGACTATTCACGTTGGTGTGTAGAATATATGAGTCTGGCGACATACCATCTCACTTTCTGAAAAGCATCATCCACACAATTCCGAAGACGGCAAGAGCTGACAAGTGCGAGAATTATTGCACAATCAGCTTAATAGCTCATGCATCGAAGCTGCTTACAAGAATAATATACAGAAGAATGGAAAAGAAAATTGAGAATGCGCTAGGTGAAGATCAGTTTGGCGTTAGGAAAAGTAAAGGGACGAGAGAGGCAATTCTGACGTTACGGCTAATAATGGAAGCAAGGCTAAAGAAAAATCAAGACACTTTCATAGGATTTGTCGACCTGGAAAAAGCGTTCGACAATATAAAATGATGCAAGCTGTTCGAGATTCTGAAAAAAGTAGGTGTAAGCTATAGGGAGAGACGGGTCAAATACAATATGTACAACAACCAAGAGGGAATAATAAAGAGTGGACGATCAAGAACGAAGTGCTCGTATTAGGAAAGGTGTAAGACAAGGCTGTAGCCTTTCGCCCCTACTCTTCAATCTGTACATCGAGGAAGCAATGATGGAAATAAAAGAAAGGTTCAGGGGTGGAATTAAAATACAAGGTGAAAGGATATCAATGATACGATTCGCTGATGACATTGCTATCCTGAGTGAAAGTGAAGAAGAATTAAATGATCTGCTGATCAGTCTAATGAGTACACAGTATGGATTGAGAGTAAATCGGAAAAAGACGAAGGTAATGAGAAGTAGTAGAAATGAGAACAGCGAGAAACTTAACATCAGGATTGATGGTCACGAAGTCAATGAAGTTAAGGAATTCTGCTACCTAGGCAGTAAAATAACCAATGACGGACGGAGCAAGGAGGACATCAAAAGCAGACTCGCTATGGCAAAGAAGGCATTTCTGGCCAAGAGAAGTCTACTAATATCAAATACCGGCCTTAATTTGAGGAAGAAGTTTCTGAGGATGTACGTCTGGAGTATAGCATTGTATGGTAGTGAAACATGGACTGTGGGAAAACCGGAACAGAAGAGAATCGAAGCATTTGAGATGTGGTGCTATAGACTAATGTTGAAAATTAGGTGGACTGATAAGGTAAGGAATGA
Source organism: Schistocerca serialis cubense (assembly GCF_023864345.2). Lineage (NCBI taxonomy): Eukaryota > Metazoa > Arthropoda > Insecta > Orthoptera > Acrididae > Schistocerca > Schistocerca serialis. Next base: position 666,842,922 of record NC_064641.1, on the reverse strand, counting down.
GGAGGTTCTATGCAGAATCGGAGAGGAAAGGAATATGTGAAAAACACTGATAATGAGAAGGGACAGGATGATAGGACATCTGCTAAGACATGAGGGAATGACTTCCATGGTATTAGAGGGAGCTGTAGAGGGCAAAAACTGTAGAGGAAGTCGGAGATTGGAATACGTCAAGCAAATAATTGAGGACGTAGGTTGCAAGTGCTACTCTGAAATGAAGAGGTTAGCACAGGAAAGGAATTCCTGGCGGGCCGCATCAAACCAGCCAGTAGACTGATGACCGAAAAAAAAACTGAGTTCAGTTGGACGTCTACTTTCACTACGTGGGCGCTTCGGAGCCAGAGTGGTGCACAGTATTCTGCTGCAGAGTGTACCAGTGCAAGGGATGCTCCTCGGAGGACTGATGGGGTTGCTCCCCATGTACTGCCAGCAGCTTTCTCACATGGTTTACTCATGTTTGTATCTTCTTGGCCAAGTTGGAAAGATTTTTTTGTATGTTAAAGTTCTGTCCAGAGTGACTCTCAGGTATTTTGGGCTTCCGTTGTATCTGACTGTGCCTAGAGGGCCGAACTGTGGACTGATCTTTGCTCATAAAAGGTGATTAGAGAGGTGGAACAGGCTTACCTCTGTTTTAGAAACATTTGGTCTCAGTCGCCCTGTCTCAAAATACTCATAAAGTTTAGTCAGGCCGTTCGTTAGGTGTTCTTCACGTTCAGAAAGGTTTTCACTCTGATATGAAATTGCCAGGTCATGTGCATATTGAAATTTTTGGCAGGTCAAATTCGGCAAGTCAGTTGTGTAGAGGTTCAATAACACTGAAGCAAGAACAGAGCCATGAGGTAATCCGTTACTGAGTGCATGCCAACTGCTTTTCTCTTCTCCTTGATGTACTTTAAACCGCCTATTGCCTAACGTGTTACTTAGGAGGTTTCCTAGAGTTTTGCAAGGTACTTCTCTCAAAATTTTCCATAATAGGCCCTCGCGCCACACTGTGTCATAAGCTGCTGACAGGTCAATGAACACTACTCCAGTTTTAAGTTTATTTTGGTATGCAGATTCTATGTGAGTAGTCAGGGAGAGGATTTGTTCACAACAACTTCTATAAGGTCTGAATCCAGCTTGTTCAGGTGGTATCATAGCATTAATTTTATCTTGGATTCGGTTTAGATCATTCTTCCCAATAGCTTGTAAGCACAGCAAAGTAGAGATATTGGGCGGAAGTGTTCTGCAGCTGTTACTTCTTTCCCTGGCTTATTGATAGCGAAAATTTTTGGTCTTTTAAATTTTTTGTGGTAATGTCGCTGTACGAATAATTTCGTTAAAGAGGCAAACTAGTCAATTTGGCGTTACCGGTACACTGTGCACCAAAAATTCAGGGTAAAGCCCATCTGTATCTGCAGCTTTTCTACATTTCGAGTGCTTAAGGGCTGTCTCCAGTTCAGTGATTGTAAATGGAGAAAAGAATTCCGGGTTATGTTGCAGAGATTTCTTGACTTCCGTAAGCTCTCTTTTTACTTGCCAAAGATTTGCTTTATCTGTTGGGACCTTGGAAAATCTCACTAAGTGATTGAGTCGCATGAGACCATCGAGTTTTCTTTGTTGTGGTGAGGGTCTTCTCCAAGTTTGTGAATCAGCGTCCATGCTTTTCTACTGGAGTCTGTGATATCGAGGTCCTTTGTTTCTCTATGTCATTTTTCCCTCCTCTGTTCATTCAAGGAATTCATAAGGTTCGTAGCTGTTTCTTGGTCTCCACTTTCCTTAAACTGGTTAAACAGCGGTTGATCTCTTCATTCCAGCCAGGAACGTATTCTTTCCGGCATCCTCTGGGTATGCTCTTTTTGGCAGTAGATACTACGATCTTTAAAAACTTGCTGCCCATAGGTGTGCTGATCGGTCTAGTAAATCGTTGAGGTCATTTGTCATGTAACATTTCGATAAGGCACACTCTAGCAGGCCCTTGAGGCAACGCGATTCCACTGCCGACAGTCGGCAAAACTCAGCATAACCAGGAGCACCTCCGAAGATATCCAACGTAGCCTTGGGTGAAACGTCAGGGATTGAAGGGTTCCATGGACCACGGCCATACAACCCGGAAAAATTCTCAGCAGCTGCCTATATAGCCGTCCATAATTGCGAAAGTGTCGCCGCTGCCGGATTTTGTACACTATATGGCGTCTCGATTATGTACCATGAATGTTCGATGGTATTCTTGTTTGGCGATCTGGGTGACCAAACCATTTAATCGAATTATCCAGAATGTTCCTCAAATTTATAACGAGCAGTTGTGGCCAAGTGAGATGGCCCATTGTCATTTATAAAAATACATCGTTGTCCATGAGAGGCCGTAAATGCTCTGCCGGTAGGCGAATGTAACTATCGTCAGTCAATAAACGTTTTAGTAGGACCAGAGGACCACCAGATTACACATTGCCTTCTTGAAACTTGGGTCCATTGCATCGAGGGGTCTGCGCCACACTCGAACGCTACCATTAGCCATTACCAACGGGAATCTGGACTCATCTTCTCAGGACACAGTTTTGCAGTCTTCTGGTGTCCAATCGGTATGGTCACGAGTCGAGGAGACGCGCTGCAGGCGATGTCGTGCTACTAGCAAAGCCACTCGCATCGTTCGTTTGCTTCTATTGTCCATTAACATCAAATTTCGCCGCAGTGACCTTACCGATACGTTCGTCGTATGCTCCGTATTGATTTCTGCAGTTATTTCCCGCAGTGTTTTATGTATGTTAGCACTGACAATTCTACAAGGACGCCGCGGCTCTCGGTCGTTAAGTGAAGGCCGTCGGCCATTGCGTTGGCCGTGCTGAGAGGTAATGCATGAGATGTCGTGTCCTCGGCCCATTCTTGACACTGAGGATCTCGTAATAGCGAATTCCCTAACGATTTCCGAAATGGAATGTCCCACGTGTCTAGCTCCAGCTACCATTCTGAACTCTAAGTCCGCTAATACCTTCGTGCGACCATAATCACGCAGGAAACTTTTTCACATGAACCATCTGAGAACAAATGAGAGCTCCGCAAATGCAGTGGCGTATTATACCTTGCGTACGCGATACTACCGACATCTGTACAGGTGTATATCGCTGTTACATGAATTTCGTCAGCTCAGTGTATAACTGAATCAACAGGCACGCTCTTGTTGCACTCGCTCACTGGTATCGGCGAGGAACTTTCAAAAAAGCGTACACTCCGCTGTAGTCTAAATTATTAATTCAGGGTGGGGTCACGACGTAGGAAACACATATGATCTTATACTTCTGCTCACTGTTAGACACTTCACTTGTCAAGGAGTGCCACATGGAACATAACTGCTATTCACAATACACATAAATGACCTTGTGGATAACATTGGAAGTTCACTGAGGATTTTTGCGGATGATGCTGTAGAATATCGAGAGGTTGTAACAATGGAAAATTGTACTGAAATGCAGGAGGATCTGCAACTAATTGACGCATGATACAGGGAATTGAAATCGAATCTCAATTTAGACAAGTGTAATGTGCTGCGAATACATGGAAAGAAAGATCCTTCATCATTTAGCTACAATACAGCAGGTCAGAAACTGGAAGCAGTTAATTCCATAAATTATCTGTGAGTACGCATTAGGAGTGATTTACAATGGAATGATCACATAAAGTTGATCTTTGGTAATGCAGATGCCAGACTGAGATTCATTGGAAGAATCCTAAGGAGATGCAATCCGAAAACAAAGGAAGTAGGTTACAGTACGCTTGTTCGCCCACTGCTTGAATACTACTCAGCGGTGTGGGATCAGTACCAGATAGGGTTGATAGAAGGGTTAGAGAAGATCCAACAGAGAGCAGCGCGCTTCGTTACAGGGTCATTTAGTAATCGCGAAAGCGTTACGGAGATGATAGATAAACTCCAGTGGAAGACTCTGCAGGAGAGACGCTTAGAAGCTCGGTACGGGCTTTTGTTGAGGTTTCGAGAACATACCTTCACCGAGGAGTCAAGCAGTATATTGCTCCCTCCTACGTATATCTCGCGAAGAGACCATGAGGATAAAATCAGAGAGATTAGAACCCACACAGAGGCATACCGAAAATATTTCTTCCCACGAACAATACCATACTGGGATAGAAGGAAGAACCGGTAGAGGTACTCAAAGTACCGTCCGCCACACACCGTCAGGTGGCTTACGGAGTATGGATGTAGATGTAGATGTAGGTGTAGAACATGAAATTCAACCTTTCGTGTTAGGAGATCTCTCCGGTATTGTGCTTCTAGGACATTGCGTGATTTTTGGGTGTGAGGCTAAGATATCGATAAAGCCTGAAGCGAGTACTTGCTCCGCAAGGCGGGGCGGCTCACGCGCCACCCACACGCGCCCTTCTCTGGCTGTTTCTTGAGCTGCCCGGCACGCCAGCCGCCCTGATCCGCTTGGTTTTTATCGGGAGAGGTCCCAGGCCGGCGCAGCGGCCCTCGTCTCCAGAGGAGGCTGTGCCATCCCCTCCCCACCCCCCCTCTACTGCCCACATATCCCGCCCCTCTTCCTGCTGCTGACGCCTCGCACGTTTTACGGCGCGCCCGTGACGAGCTGTTCTCCGGTTTACGGACTGCCGCCGGCGGTGGTGTGGCGCCGCCAACGGCCTGCGTCAGCACAACTCTACCCATGTGGGTTAAATCCTTTCCTGCCCGGTTCGCACACGGCCTGCTTCCGGTGCGCACTGCGACACGCCACAGGTCCCGCAGACACCGCAGCTACTTCACTGTGAAACCGGCAAGCACAAACTGCTATGTAAATGTAGGTCTCTGTGCTACACTCAGCCAGGCTTCGTAGGTGTTACTATAGCTCAGAGATGTATCCACTACGGAGTAGCGGTTAGAGTCGTCAATCAGCATGCTACCTGCCGCCAGTTGAAATCCAGCAACCACCGAATATTTGCTAGTTAGTATTTATCATCTCTGTACGGTTCCCTATACAGGGGATGCATTTGAAAGTTTTTGTCGTAATGTTTGGCGAAATAGACACCGGATTAAAAAAGAGTCGTAATAAACGTTGTTCACCTCGAAGAGGGACATCCATTAACATAACGCTCGAACCCCCTGCACAAATCACGGGGGCAGGAGGTAGGGTGGCTTGGAAATCCTAAATAAAACACTCCGTCCTCAGGCCGCGAGTGGCCCACCGGAACCATCCGACCGCCGTGCCACCCTCAGAGGAGAATGCGGATAGGAGGAGCGTGGGGTCAGCACACCCGGTCGTTATGATGGTATTCTTGACCGAAGCCGCTACTATTCGGTCGAGTAGCTCCTCAATTGGCATCACGAGGCTGAGTGCACCCAGAGATGCGGCAACAGCGCATGGCGGCCGGGATGGTCACCCATCCAAGTGCCGACCATGCCCAACAGCGCTTAACTTCGGTGATCCCACGGGAACCTGTGTATCCACAGCGGCAAGGAACCCCTTTTTTTATTACGGATTTGGATTCTCCTTGAAAAAATATGAAACATTTCTTTGGTTTCGTGATAAATGGCGATATAATCTGCAAACATGGTAATGAGGTGACAATTGTGGCAAAACGGTACTATCTCAACAAAATACACATCCGATCAAGACAATTGATGTACTTTTTTAATATTTTTGATAATGCTATCACGTGATACCTCCCAAAATCGAATGAAGCACGGACCGTGACCACGGGCTCAGTCGGTATTCAGACTGTGCACGTTACTTCAATGATTCGAACTGTATACATCTCGCCGCAATTGTTCCACGATGTTAAGCATTGCAGAGAAGGTCGATATCATTGCCGCGTACTTTAAGGCTCACAGAAATGTTGAGGAAATTCGTCAAAGGTGTGCTACTCTGTTTCCGTCTGGAATGTTACGTCTGCAACGATGTTTCGTAGTGTTGTTCGTCTGTTTACTGAAGCGGGAAATGTTAAACCTAGAGAAAGAGTCCGACCGCGGTCTGTGACAAACAAAAATAACACGCTTAACTGCGGTTGCTGTAAATCCTCACATTAGTTCTCGACAAACTGCGTGAGATTCAGGAATTTCGCAAAGAAGAGCTCTACGCATACTGCGTTGTGCAAATGGCATCCATTTCATTCATTACTGCATCAAGAACTGCATCGTGACGATTTTCGCAATCGCAACTGAATACAGGAACTATGTTGGTTAACGTTAATTTCATTTCACAAATAATTTTCTGTGGTGAATCAAATTTTACGAATCGTGTTCAAGTGTATGGACATAACATGCATTATTTGTCAGTAGAGGATCCCCATTAGGTAAGGCAATTGAACAGCAACGCCCATGGAGTGTCAACGTTTGGTTCGATATTTTAGGTATGCAGGTAGCCTAATTGGCCCATACATCATAGAAGGTAATCGGACTGGTCAAATGTACAGTGGCATTATGGATAATGTTTTACCAATACTAATGGACGACGTTCCACTTCAGTTCAGATGTTTAACTCACCCACTTCTGCTTGAGAAAGTGAACTGGGCGTGACGAAGTAAAGTGATTAGGGCAATTTTCGAAAGCAAATAACGTAACATCCACTTAGCAGCTAAACACATGTGTGTGTATTAACACTTTAATATTTAAATATTTACATTATTTCAAAATAAAAAGTAATCCAGCATACTCTACATGAGAACAGTACTGAATCGTGTTGAAACCACATATCCAGTCTTGTTTGAACTGAAAACGGGACATGTGTTCCTATTCAAAATATGGGGGTTGCATCTTAAATAGTGGCAACCGATACAAAAGAGTTACATGTTTGCACCTGTTACTGTCCTTCAGAGTAGTCACCAGCGTTGTGTACAACCCGTTGCCAGCGGTTAGGAATGCATACACAACAAAGATTGCTCTTGGCGGCTGCTTTAGTTTGAAGACGATGTCATCCATAGTGGCAACTATTTAATCACAACCGACGTTCCACTTCAAGCAAGACTGGAGATGTGGTTTCAACACGATGGATGCCCAGCGCAATATTCGTGGCCCGCACGTTCATCTGATTTGACTTTTGTCGATCTCTTACTGTGGGGATGGTTAAGCAAGTTTACATGAATGAACCAACAACCTGCGCAGATTTGCAGCAGCGAATTCGCAGTGAATCTACAAACAATAGCACAGAGACACTAATATATGTCGAAGTGTCGAGCAGACACAGAGTTGCAATGAGTATTAGAAACAACGGACAACATTACGAACATTTGCTGCACTGAAACTCTTGTGAGAAGCAAGGGGACTCACAGTAATCAAGCACTAGTGAGAGGCAAGGGGACTCATCAAAATCGAGTACCCCGAGATAGTGACAGGCAAGGGGGCTCATAGTAATGGAGCATCTCGAGATAGTGAGAGGCAAGGGGACTTACCAAAATCAAGCACACCGAAGGGAATAGATTACTACTATGTCCATGTCGTTGTTCTTGGGTACCGCTAAATGTAGTCTAAGAATGCATTGTGGGAGGGTAGAGGATATCACGTGTTAGAATTTTCACAAATTTTCCTAATCGGATATGTATTTTCGTAAGATATTACCACTTTGCAACAATCGTCACCCCATTTTCTTGTGAGCCGTTTGCAGTGCCATCAGTCATGAATGGATAGAAATGTTTCATACAAAAGTTACATTTTTTTTCACGGAAAATCCAAATCTGCAATAAAAAAGTAGGGGTTCCTATTTAAGCTTTCAAAGTCATCCACACTCCCGCCCCCGGGAGTTGTGCAGAAGGGTCTAGCGTTACGTTAATGGATGACCCTCTTAGAGGTGAACAACGTTTGTTACCAATTTTGAATAATCCGATTTGTATTTGGCAAGTATTCCGACAAAAAGTTTTAAATGACTCACCCGGTATATCTAATGTTTGAATATTCTGAAATTTTCTTCAGAGTGTTCGGATATTGCCATGACAAAATTCTAGGACGTAGGGGGAGGGAATACATAATATTTTGGACAGAACACATGTTCAGAAAGATACTGTTTCCCTTCTACGACGGTTTCAGTTCAGATGTGTAACGCGTCCACGTCTGCTGAGCGAATGAGGGAAGTCTCAGAGTAGCTTGACCAGGTATGCAATGTGGTAGAAATAATGACGTGTGCTACTTTAGTTACTTGATGCCACCTAACATCTGCATTGCTGCCAGACCTATTCAGTGCCGTTGCGTTTCAGACACAGTAAACACGGTTCAGTACACGTTTTCGGGATACAGAGCCACGCTCCTTGTGTATGGCGAAGCTCGAGGTAACGGAAGAGCTGCTAGTCAACTGTACAAACGTTTTCCGTAAAGTCGCACAAAAGCCGTAAATTCAACTAAATACCTAGGTAATACAGTTACGAACAACTTAAATTTTAAGGAACACATAGGAAATGTTGTGGGGAAGGCTAACCAAAGACTGCGTTTTATTGGCAGGACACTTAGAAAGTGCAACAGATCTACTAAAGAGACTGCCTACACTACGCTCGTCAAAGAAAGGCAACACGTTTCGTATTATCCCCAAATATGGGAGAGACTGTTACAGAAATGATACAGGATTTTGGCTGGACATCATTTAAAGAATGGCGTTTTTCGTTGCGACGGAATCTTCGCAAGAAATTCCAATCACCAACTTTCTCCTTCAAATGCGAATATATTTTGTTGACACCGACTTACATGGGGAGGAACGATCACCAAGATAAAATAAGGGAAATCAGAGCTCGTATGGAAAGATATAGGTGTTCATTCCTTCCGCTCGCTACACGAGTTTGGAATAATAGAGAATAGTGAAGGTGGTTCGATGAACCCACTGCCAGGCAGTTAAATGTGATTTGCAGAGTATCCATGTAGATGTAGATGTAAATCAAGCAAGCTCTTTTCCCAAGTGACGCAGCGGCTCCGTGAAACAGGTGCCTCCACTGTGAAGAGGCAGGAATTGGTGCTCCACAGCAATGCTGCATGCTCGAATTTGAAGAAGACCCGTCAACGAGTACTCGAAAAATTGCGCGTGCAATGGGGGTTAGTCACAGTATCACTAGGGACGTACTGCGTGAGTAAAAATTACGTCCGTACCACTTACAAAGGGGACACGATTGTCTCCAGCCGATTTACCAGAACTTGTTGTCTACTCCACGTGGTTCCTACACCGATGCATAGACACCCACCCCTGTTTCCACGTCCAATTCTGTCCACAGGCGTATGTAATTTCATCAGGGACTATGTTCTGAAATCGTGACACAGACGTGTCTAGGCAGACGAAAACCATCGAGCCATGCAAGTTCAATGATTTCAGCACCGGGTTAATATTAACGTCATGTGGACGGTCATGTGATTGGGCCATACCTCCTTCCATTCAAGCCAGCTGGTCCTGCATATCTCATCCTTCTCCAAAACGTATTGGGCCCTTTCTTGGAAGCTGAGCAGCTGAATGTCCACCAGGAAATATGATTCCAGCATGATGATGCGCCTCTTTACTTCTTACGTGCTGTTCGGAGACTTCTCAACAGAAAATGGTGAAATATGGATAGGCCGAGTTGGTCCAACCGTGTGGCCGCTGCGGTCGCTGGATGTAACTACTATGGACAACTTCTTCTGAGGTCATGTGCAAGGTTTAATTTATGAGTCTGCTGTGGAGGCAGAAGATGATCAAATGAAACGAGTTCTGGCCGCTGCACTAGAAACTGAGGGGATACCAGGTGGCCGGCCGCTGTGACCGAGCGGTTCGAGGCGCTTCAGTCTGGATCCAAGCTGCTGCTACGGTCGCAGGTTCGAATCCTGCCTCGGGCATAGATGTGTGTGATGTCCTTAGGTTAGTTAGGTTTAAGTAGTTCTACGTCTAGGGGACTGATGACCTCAGACGTTATGTCCCATAGTGCTCAGAGCCATTTGAACCATTTTTGATACCAAGTGGGATGGAGGGTATTTACCAGAACGTGCTTCGTATGTACAATGTCGGTAACGACGTTGGAGATCCCGATATCGAACCGCTGTTTTATTTCATCAGTACTGTTCTGCATGTACAGCATGCTCCATCACTTTTTCTCTTGAAATAATGTGAGCATGTAATGTTGAAGTGTTAATACAAACACATTTGTTTAGCTGCTATGTGGATGTTTCGTTATTTCTTTCCGAAAAGTTTGCTAATAACTCTACTGCGTCACACCCAGTTGACTTTCTCAAGCAGAAGTGGGTGAGTTAAACATCTGAACTGAAACTGGGACATGGATTCCTATTCAAAATACGAGGGTTGGATCTTAAATAGTGGCAACCATTTAATCACTACCGATACAAAGAGTTACATGTTAGCACCTGTTACTGTCCGTCAGAGTAGTCGACAGCGTTGTGCAGAGCCCGTTGCCAGCGATGTGAAATGTATACACAACAAAGATTGCTCTTGGCGGCTGTTTTCCTTTGAAGACGATGTCATCCAACCGTCATTAGTCTAGGTGCTCAGTTAGATTGTGAAAGCTTTGTTCACTGCAAAAAGCTGCTCATCCTCATAAAAAGAGTCTACATACCAACGACCATCATAAGAATTGCAGATGGTTTAGGAGAACTTTAGATCACTAACTGCCACGAGCAGCAGCAATTCATCCCCAAATTTATGTGGATATGGACAGCCGAACCAGTCCAGGATGGGCAGCTCAACGGCCATCGGCAAAGAATCGAGCTCTGCTACCACTGCAAACAACACAATGACGACGCAGTGTAGCTGCGCGGTCTACGGCGCATTGTGACGGCGCATTTTAACGGTTCGCGCGACTGCCCCCGTCGGAGCTTCGAGTCCTCCCTCGGGCATAGGTGTGTGTGTGTGTTGTCCTTAGCGTAAGTTTAAGTTAGATTAAGTAGAGTGTAAGCCTAGGGACCGATGACCTCAGCAGTTTGGTCCCTTTGGTATTTACCAACACAATGCAGGAAGCTACAATCGAGCTATTCAAGTAACTTGTGGAAATGCAGATGGGTGATGCTGCCGACAACCGATAGGGGCCCACCCAGTCATTTTCTACATCTACATCCACAAAGATACTAGCAAGCCACCGCACGGTGCGTGGCGGATAGTACCGTGTACCGTTACTGGTCATTTCCTTTCCTGTTCCACTCGCAAACAGAGCGATGGAAAAACGGCTGCGTATACCCCTCCGTACGAGCCCTAATTCCTCACGTCTCATCTTCGTCGAGCTTCCACACAGTGTATGTTGGTAGCGGTAGAATCGTTTGGCAGCCAACTTCAAATGCCGGTTTGAGTGCCCAAAGCATCTCCGTAACACTTATCTGTTGCTCGAAGCTACCGGTACCAAATGTAGCAGCCCGTGTCTGAATTGCTTCGATATCCTCCTTCAGTCCGACCTGGTACGAAACGCAAACACTCGAGCAGTACTCAAGACTACGTCGCAGCAGCGTCCTATACAGGGTGTTAAATCGATCGTGACCGGGCCAAACATCTCACGAAATAAGCGTCAAACGAAAAAACTGCAATGAACGCTATGGTTGGCCCGCTAGATGGCGCTGCCATAGGTCAAACGGATACCCACTGCGTTTTTTTTAAAAATAGGAACCCCAATTTTTATTACATATTCGTGTAGTACGTAAAGAAATATGAATGTTTTAGTTGGACCACTTTCTTCGCTTTGTGATAGATGGCGCTGTAAAAGTCACAAACATATGGCTCACAGTTTGTAGATGAACAGTTGGTAACAGATAGGGTTTTTAATTTAAAATGCAGACGTAGGTACGTTTGAATATTTTATTTCGGTTGTTCCAATGTGATACATGTACCTCTGTGAACTTATCATTTCTGAGGACGAAAGCTGTTACAGCGTGATTACATGTAAATACCACTTCAATGCAATAAATGCTCAAAATGATGTCCGTCAACCTCAATTCATTTGGCAATAGGTGTAACGACGTTCCGTTCAACAGAAAGTAGTTCGCCTTCCGTATATTTGCATATGCATTGACAATGTGCTGACGCATGTTGTCAGGCGTAGTCTGTGGATCACGATAGTAAATATCCATCAACTTTCGCCACAGAGAGAAATCCGGGGACGTCAGATACGGTGAATTTGCGGGCCATGGTATGGTGCTTCGACGACCAATCCACCTGCCATGAAATATGCTATTCAATACCGCTTCACCCGCACGCGAGCTATGTGCAGGACATCCATCATGTTGGAAGTAAATCGCCATTCTGTCATGCAATGAAACATCTTGTAGAAACATCGGTAGAACATTACGCACGAAATCAGCACACATTGCGCCATTTTAGATTGCCATCAATAAAATGGGGGCCAATTATCCTTCGTCCCATAATGCCGCACCATACATTAACCTACCAAGTCGCTGATGTTCCACTTGTCGCAGCCATTGTGTATTTTATGTTGCCCAACAATGCATATTATGCCGGTCTACATTTTCGCTGTTGGTGAATGACGCTTCGTCGTTAAATAGAACGCTTGCAAAAAATCTGTCATCGTCCCGTAATTTCTCTTGTACCCAGTGGCAGAACTGTACACGAGGTCCAAAGTCGTCGCCATGCAATTCCTGGTGGATAGAAATGTGGTACGGGTGCAATCGATGTTGATGTAGCATTCTCGACACCGATGTTTCTGAGATTCCCGATTCTCGGGAAATTTGTCTGCTACTGATGTGCGGATTACCTGCGACAGCAGCTAAAATAACTACTTGGGCATCATCATTTGTTGCAGGTCGTGGTTGACGTTTCACATGAGGCTGAACGTTTCCTGTTTCCTTAAATAACGTAACTATCCAGCGAACGGTCTGAATACTTGGATGATGTCGTCCAGGATACCGAGCAGCATACATAGCACACGCCCATTGGGCATTTTGATCACAATAGCAGTACATCAACACAATATTTACATTTTCCACAATTGGTAATCGGTCCATTTTAACACGGGTAGTGTGTCACGAAGCAAATACCGTCCGCACAGGCGGAATGTCAAGTGATACCACGTACTTATACGTTTGTCACTATTACAGCGCCATCTATTACAAAGCGAAAAATGTGGTCCACCTAAAACATTCATATTTCTTTACGTACTACACGAATATGTAATTAAAAATGGGGGTTCCTATTTCAAAAAACGCAGTTGATATCCGTTTGACCTATGGCAGCGCCATCTAGCGGCCCAACCATAACGGCATCTTGTTTCTCCCTTGAAGCTAGACGAGTTTCGTTCTTTGCAGTTTTTTCGTTTGATGCTTATTTCGTGAGATGTTTGGCCCGGTCACTATCAATGGACCACCCTGTATACCATCTCCTTTAAGATGAACCATTGTTTTCTAAAATTCTCCCAATAAACCGTTGTCTATCATTCGCTCTTCCTACTACAATTCTCACGTGCCCGCTCCATTTCATATCGCTTTGCAAAGTTAAGCGCAGATATTTGAACGACTTGAAATCCCCCTCCCGGATGATGCCCTCTCTCCCTCCATTTATCCTTCCTATCAACTCTGATCCTCAACCCCCCTCCTTTCCTCTCTCCTTTCCCTGGGCTCCCTCTTCCCCCCCCCCCTTCCGTCCTGTTTTCTCCCCCCTAACCTCTCCCTACCTCCCTTCTCCCCCCCCAGTCCTTTTGTATTCCCCTCCTCTGCCTACCCCACTCCCTGTCGTGTCTGCCTCCCACCCCTCTTATGGGTCCTCATCCTCCTTCAGCTCCTTTCCCGGCTCCCCCCTTCGCTTTTACTCTCCTTTCCCCCCCTTTTTTGTTTTCCCATCTTCTGTCTAGTTTCCCCCCACCTGCTCTCGGCTGTGGTGTCACATTTACCAACTTTTTAGTGCAGTGTTCCAGTGACTATTCAGTGTTGTTTGTCTTTCTCGTGTTGCGAACAGAAACCATGCTGTCGCTCGGTGTGAATTTTATGTCCTTTGCGAACAGAATACAGACTGTCGCCGTGTTTTTTTAAATTGTCTATTGTTTTCCCTGTCTGCTTCGTATGTATTTTTATTAGCGTCATCATCCCTGTGTTGTTGTTTTAAGTTCCACGATTTCATTTGGTCTTATTACTCTCTAAGTCTCCGATTTTATCGCCTGTTTTTTATTATTTGTTCTCTTGATCTTTGTCACAAAATCTGTTGGCTGAAGAGCAGCGTACTAAGCTGCTGCCAGCCCGCCCCCTTCGGGGGGAATTGAAATTCAATAAATGAAAAAAAAAAAAAGGGCCCCTCCCGGATGATGCCCTCTCTCCCTCCATTTATCCCTCATATCAACTCTGATCCTCACTCCTTTTCCCGGGCTGCCTCTCCCCCCCCCCCCACCTTCCATCCTCTTTCTTCCACACCTCCCCTCTCTTTGCCCCCTTCTCTCCCCCGAGTCCTTTTACATTTCCCTCCTCTGCCTCCTCTCATTCCGTCTCACGTCTGCCCTTCTCCCCCTTTATTAGCCCTCTCCCTCCTTGGTTCCCCCCCCTTTTCGTTTTTTCCTCTCCTCCCTCCTTGTTTTTCCCCATACTCCAGGTTCCCCCCCCCCCCCCCCCCCCCACCATCTGCCTTGGATCGGGAGTGCCATCTTTGTGCCACCTCTTTCGTGCAGTGTTTTACAGTGTGTTTTTCCAGTGCGTGCTCCGTGTTGTGTCTTTTGGGAAGTGTAGCGAACAGCCACCATACTGTCGCTGGGTGTGCTTTTTATCACTTGCGATCAGAAACCAGACTGTCGCCATGTTTTTTAATTGTGTGTATACTATGTTACTTGTCTGATTCCTGTGTATTTTATCAACATTGCCGTCCCCTTTTGCTTTCTGTTTTAACTTCCCGCATTTTTACGCCATTTTCCACTTTAAAACACCATTTTATCGCCTGTTTTTTCTTGTTTCTTTCTTCTTCCTTTTTTTAAAAAACAGTCTGTATGCTGTAGAACAGCGTAGTAAGCTGCTGCCAGCCCGCCCCTTTCGGGGCGAATTGAAAATCCATAAAGAAAGAAAAAAAACGACTTGATTGTGTCAAGCACGGCAAAAGTAATAATGTACCTGAAGATTAGACGTTTATTTTTCCTACTCATCCGTATTAACTTATATTTTTCCATATTCAGAGGTATGTACCACTCATCACAACAACTGGAAATTTTTTCTAAATCTACTGTATCTTCCTACAGTCACTCAACTTCGACACCTTACTGTACACCACAACATCGTCAGAAAACAACCGCAGATTTCTGCCTACACTGTCCGCCAAATTTATTTATATAGAGAAGAACAGCCATCTTCTCCCACTTCCTTGGGGCACTCCTGACAATACCCTTGTCTTTGATGAGCACTCACTCTCTTGGACAACATATTGGGTCCTATTACTTATAAAGTCTTCAAGCTAAACACATATCAGTGAACTTATTCCACATGCTTGTACCTTAGTTATAAGACTGCATTGAGACGTTGTGTGAAATGCTTTCCGAAAATCTGGATATACGGAATCTGCCTGTTGCCCGTCATCCATTTTTTGCAGTATATCATGTGAGAAAAGGGCAAGCTGGGTTTCGAGCGAGCGATACTTTTTAAAACCACGCTGATTCCTGGACATAAGCTCCTCTGTCTAAAGAAAGTTTAATCTATTCGAGCTCAGAAAAAGTTCAATGACTCTGCGTCAAACAGAAATAGGGACATTGGTCTGTAATTTTGCGGGTCTGTTGTTTTAACCTTCTTATATGCTACAGTCACCTGTGCTTTTTTGCAGTCGCTTAGGACTTCCTGCGGGGCGAGGGATTCACGATAAACTCAGCTTAGGTAAGGGGCCAATGCGGTACAGTACTCTTTATAAAATAGAATTGGGACGCCATCGGACCTGGTGATTTATTTGATTTCAAATCTTGCAGTTGTATCTCTACGCCAGGGGAGCCAATTACTACGATGTCCATACGGGCGTCTATTTGATGATGGTACGTTTGTACGGTTCTTCAGCGTGAACGATTTTTTGAACGCGAATCTTAAAACTTCGGCTATTTGTTTTGCTACGCTCAACTGCCACATCAGACTGGTCGATAAGGGGCTGAATGGAAGCCTATGTATTTTCAAGTAAAACCTGCAACAAGTAAGCGTTCTGCAATGGAATTTAAAACAAGGTTTTAAATTCCTTTGCACAACCGTTAATGGCTTCAGTTTTGCTTTGAAAAGGGTTTGCACCTGTCAAAATATTGGCGTTTGTCGACGACTTCACCCGTCTGCATTCCCGTAAGTTACTTGAACATTGTGCCGGCCGGAGTGGCCGTGCGGTTCTAGGCACTACAGTCTGGAACCGCGTGACCGCTACGGTCACAGGTTCGAATCCTGCCTCAGGCATCGATGTGTGTGATGTCCTTTGGTTAGTTAGGTTTAAGTAGTTCTAAGTTCTAGGTGACTGATGACCTCAGAAGTTAAGTCCCATAGTGCTCAGAGCCATTTGAACTATTTGAATTTGAACATTGTGTACGCCGGGAGAAGCTGATGCCTCATACCATAGAACTGCCATTATGCTCTGGCCTCACGGATGAACAACGTCGGCTAGTGTGAGCCATTCGGATGCTTTCAAACCGGAAATGGAGAGAAGACGGACCAAGAATCCCGCTCTAAAACACTGTATCAGCACTGGGAATCATCCATCAATTGGCTGCAGCTGGTACAGAACGTCGCCGGCTGAACTATGCCTAATTCGGTACGATGTGGAGAAGATGCTGCAAGGTGACATCACTGATTATTAAGAGGCTCCTAGGTCCCCTCCTGTAGTTCTTGTGAATACGGATGACACTTGTCGTTTCTGGGTTGACTACCCCACTTACACTATACAGTGGAACTTTCTTTATCTCGACAGATAATCTGGTAAGGAAGGAAAAAGTTAGAATGAAATCGATGAAATGCCGTGAACACATAAGCTATTCAGTATTTCCATATAAATTTTGACCAGATATTGAAAAAAGTAAAATAAACTGAAATAATCAGTAAGATTCTTTTGAGCCAGATACGTAAGTTTTTTGTGCGCAAGATAATCACATAGGCATTTCGGCAGCATTTTTTCGGCTGAAATTTCTTGTGCCTGACATTCCAGAAAAATCTTGAAATTGTCTAGTTGGTTTGTTGTCTCTGTAGATGTCATAATGTCGTCGGAAAAACCATCATCGTTATCGTCATTGACTGCAGGCAAACACACCTCAATACGAGTATACCATGTGAGGTCATCATTTCTTATAAAAAACAGTCCTCAGTTCTTCAGATCTGCCATGGTTGAAGTTCAAATTCCGTGGAATGTATTCCTTCTTCTTCATGTATCGTATGCAGGTCATCTAACTTTTCGTCCATGGACGCTCCCACGTTCTTTCTCCTTGGTGTCACTGTATAGAGTCATGGGCTACGCGGTACTATACAATGTTAACTTGTTAACTGACAGAGTGCCAGGATCAAGCCCATGCTACGTTTAACTTTAATGATCACCATCGTCAATTGTTTTGCCGGCACTACTTTCGGATTACCAAATAGTGTAGAGTTCCTATACTGAGCAGTCAGGAAAGAAAAATTCCCTACGTGTGAACCAAACGTACGGCATAATGACGGCCGGATGAACAAGTTTCTACTGTACATGCAAAAATGTTGGTGCTGTTTGTAGGTTATCGCTCTCTGTTGGAGGCCAGACGGTATCGTTTAGTTGGCATGGTTGCTGTTGTTTGTCTTCTTCTCGTGTTGACTGGCCCCACTCGATTTCGCAGGCGTTGCCTGTCCGTTAGTGGCAGTAGCGGTGGTTATCGATATGTAGTAACTGTTGCCCTATCTTTGGGGCGACGTCTTTGCTTTCCGGGTCGTGTGAGTGGGTCAGTTTTGTGGGGGACTCAGGAGGAGCCAGGTCCACGCAATGCGAGAACACGCCGAGACTGCTGGCAGCAAGCATGGACTGTCGGATGGAAGGGCTGTGGTCACGTGGGTGCATGACCTCGTCGTAAACGGGATCCAGCAAGCTTTAAGACGAGTGCATGTCAATCTAAGTAGAGATACCTCACCATTGTGATATCTCGCGATTCTCCAGTGACTTGGGTTCGTTGCTGCTCGTAGTGTCGCCAGGCGAAGAGCAACGAGTAGAGCGCTTGGGGAAGGCGGATCTGATTAGCTTTCCTCGACTATTACTATTTACTGCGTTCAACCTGTTACTATCTGTCACGTTCACCAGCGGTAATTATCCTTGCCTGGTGGCCGCTAATGTCCCAGTTACCTGCCCTGGTAGTTAATGTACGTAACGGCAGTGTACGTTTCCTCGCCTTGCTACTGCTGTCCGGTACGGCGTGTATTTTTGACAGCTTTCTTCATTGTAGGCCGGTTGGTGATTCTTCTACTCTGGTGGTAGTGATTCCTGTCTAGTTTCGGGCGCTCTAAGCAGAGTATTCTGGGGTCATAGTGCACACCGCCGGTTCCAGCTTTGGGTCATTGTTCCATCGTTGCATTTGGTTTATCAGACGTCAGGTAGCTTCAGCAAGATTGTCAATAGTCATTCGATAGACTGACACTAGTCTGAGTTACCATCTTGTGAAGTGAATGCAACTCTTGGGTGCCTATATCATCGCTCGCGAAAGTGTTTGTTGCCGGATCTTCTCAGGGGTCAATTCCTGGAGCACCGTCTCTGTCCCCTTGGTTCTTGTAAGACATGTGTGTTCTAAAAGGAGGTCTGATGGCCAGTAGTTCAGTGTAACGCTCCTTCAGCCCACGCCTTCTGCGGTTATAATCTGCCTCAGTACCCTGCAAGGAACTTATGTATTGGTTCTTTTGTTTTATTATTGTATTATTTATTAAAATACCTTGTAATTCCTACATTAAAGGTTATATATGTCTAGTTAATAGTTCTGGTAGCCTTCTGGAATAAATCTAGCAGTGTAGTGTTCAGTGGATGTTAAGGGTTGTGATACAAAATTTACGATCATCTTATTTCACCCGTTCAGTGATCAGTTGGTTTTTTTAATTAACCTTTGCTGTTGTATTTACTGTTTTACAGCAGTTTTCGAAATTTTTTGTGTTATTGCCGTTTCTGGCGTGTAAGGCCTTCAGCTGTGAATTTTGGTCATTTGCCTTAAAATTCTAATTTGGTATTTCTATTTTAGCAGTAAGCCTTAAAACCTTATTTACTGCAATTCCTGGTGTCTGATGCTTTCTGCTGTGTTTGTGGCCACTTGCCTTTAACATTTTAATACCTGTAATTGCAGCGAGTTTTAAACAGTTCTTAATTTATTGCCATCCCTGGCGTAAAAGGTCTTCTGCAAAGATCAGAGTGGCTTGCTTTTAAAACATTATCTGCTGTATCTGTATTTAAAGGTGATTTGCTAAGTTGTAACTCACTGAAAACACTATTATTTACACAATTGTTCATATCTAATGTGTGGTATTTTTATTTACTGTTGAGTCTGGAATTACTGGTTTAAAATAAATTGTGTCTAATTGTAAAAGGCCCCGTCCACAATCGTAACCGTATCCTGCCTTCCCTTGACTACCAGGTTTCAATTATGTTCCTGTTATAAATGAATAACAAAAGGAAGGAAACAACACAACGAAGCAATTGTTATACTGAAAAGGAAGAAAGATCAGGGGAAGTGCAAGATAAAAAATCGGACCATTGCAAGTAGGACTTTTGGTCTCAGGGTACTGTACAAGCCTAATTATGAACATAGATAATAGTAATAATCTCATATTGCTCAGTGGCCTGGTGCAAGTCTCTCTATTCGACGCCATATCGACTACTTGCATGTCCCTAACCTATTCTAGTTATGCAACCATGGAAACGGGATGTACTGTTTAACATGGAATCCGAGCCACGTGTTGTTTCCGGAGACTCCTCACATCGCTATCAGGTGAAAGCCAGCTCGCAACGAAGAGTGAAAGATCCGTGATCTGACAGCGATTCGATCCCGTGAGCTGTCGGCTTTTCAGCTACGCGATAGACCACCAGGTCCTGCAAGTTTGTAGGTAGTTCATCCATAGAGTCTGATGAGTTACGTTGCAAATATCGAAATATGTCGCATAGCTGGCCGTATCTTTTGAATGCATTGACTGTCAGCTCACAAAAGCCCTGAGGAAGGCAACTTGTAATAGTGGTCGAAACTTCGGACAATTTTTTATACTGATAACACGGTCAACAGACCAGACGAATTGACAAGAAATATAAAGTGTCCCAGAAAACCATTGACAACCTTAACTGACTGGTCCCTTACATCAGAACAAGTAAATATTTTTAGTAAATGTAGCCTTTAAAACTAATACCTTAAGACCTATGAGCACTTGTTCGCCTTCGGATCTGTGTAACAGACCTCTTGAACTACAAGGGCTTTGCTTTCCATATTTTGGGAGGAAATAGTATGGACCAAACCAAGGGAAAACTCAAGTAAAAAATGGGGTCTAAACTGCATACTTTATGAGTTATGAACACGTGTTCACCTTCGCTAGTGTGAAAGTAGCTCCCAAGGTATGCATTTTACAGACGATGTTTCCCAAACATTTTTTTCTTGTTTTGGACCATTCTATCTACTCAGAAAATATGGAAAACCAAGAACTTCAAATGGAAAAGATATATCTGGCAGTATCAATGGTGAACAAGTACTCATAGCTCTTAAGGTATGCATTTTAAAGGCTATGTTTACTAGATACCAACGGCCTTGCCGCAGTTCTAACACAGGTTCCCGTCTGACCACCGAAGTGAAGCGCTGTCGGGGCTGGCTATCACTTTAATCGGTCACCATCCATGTCTGCCGAATATTGTTGGCAAGGGGGGTCCACTGAGCACTTGTGAGGCCGATTGAGAACCTACCTGACAGAGGAATAGCGGAACTCGTCACGAAAACTGACGACGGGCAGGAGAGCCGTGTACTAGCCACATGCCCCTCTATATCCGCATCCGGTGACGCCTACGGGCTGATGATGATAACACAGGGGTTGGTCGGTACCGTCGAGCATTGATTCCTGTTCGGATGGTGTTTGTTTTGTTTGCATGTTTACTACGTTTTTTCCTTGTTTCTTGTAATGAACCTCTCCCTAAGGCCTAGCTCTCTGCAAAATTTTATGATTGTGGGTCATTGGGAAGTTCCCTGAATGTTTTGAGGAATGTGTTGTCGAGTATAGAATTATGTGACATAAATGGTTGTATCGTTTGACTGCAATGACTTCGAAGCTTAAATTTTTTACATCACCAAGGGACTGTAGAACTTAGTACCCGAAAAAATTTCAAGTTGATACCTCTATCCGTTACTGAGAGGAAGAGGTCATATTAGTCAGTCAGACAGACATACGGATAACGAAGTGTTTACCCTAAAAAGAAAATAAATTAGACATATTACTGAGATGTGCCAAGTAAGAAGATATTTATTTATGGTAAATGTAAAGATTTATTACCTGATGTTTTAAAACAGATCGTACATCTTACAGTTATTGTTTGTCGTCTTTTTTGTAATTTTTTGTGTTGTTTTTATCTGCAACATTTGACTAAGAATAATACTTTTTAAAAAAACAATAATTTGAGGCTAAAATATAAATAACATTTTGTTACTTTAAGAAGAATGTAAGACGATGATAAGTTAGAGGAGAGATTTTTTTAGTGCCATCACCAACTGTGGCTAGCGGTGAATCCTCGGAATGGTTTCTTCGAGGTGTTGACCGCCTGTCACAATAAAAAAAAAATTAATGGCTAGTAAAGAAGTACGGTTGCTAATCCTTTGCATTAACAGCAGGTACTCATTCGAGTACAACATTTGGTGCTTTCTTGGAAAATCGCCAGCACCTTACACTGAATTACTCTAGCATTCGCTTTTCCATAACTACAGGGTGGTCCATTGGTCGTGACCGGGCCAAATATCTCACGAAATAAGCGTCAAACGAAAAAACTACAAAGAAGGAAACTTGTCTAGCTTGAAGGGGGAAATCAGATGGCGCTATGGTTAGCCCGCTAGATTGCGCTGCCATAGGTCAAACGGATATCTAATGCGTATTTTTAAATAAAAACCCCCATTTTTATATTACATACTCGTGTAGTACGTACAGAAATATGAATGTTTTAGTTGGACACATTTTTCGCTTTGTGGTAGATGGCGCTGTAACAGTCACAAACATATGGCTCATAATTTTGGACGAACAGATTGTAACAGGTAGGTTTTTTTTTAATTAAAATACAGAACGTAGTTACGTTTGAACATTTTATTTCGGTTGTTCCAATGTGTACGTGCTCAAAATGATGTCCGTCAACCTCAATGCATTTGGCAATACGTGTAAGGTCATTCCTCTCAACAGCGAGTAGTTCGCCTTCCGTAATGTTCGCACATGCACTGACAATGCGCTGACGCCTGTTGTCAGGCGTTGTCGGCGGATCACGATAGCAAATATCCATCAACTTTCCCACAGACAGAAACCATGGGACGTCAGATCCGGTGAGCGTGCGGGCCATGGTATGATGCTTCGACGACCAATCCCCTTGACATGAAATATGCTATTCAATACCGCTTCAACCGCACGCGAGCTATGTGCCGCACATCCATCATGTTCGATGCACATCGCCATTCTGTCATGCAGTGAAACATCTTGTAGTAGCATCGGTAGGAAATTACGTAGGAAATCAGCATACATTCCACCATTTAGACTGCCATCGATAAAATGGGAGCCAATTATCCTCCCTCCCATAATGCCACACCGTACATTAACCCACCAAGGTCGCTGCTTTTCCACTTGTTGCAGCTATCGTGGATATTCCATTGCTCACTAGTGCATATTTTCCGGTTTACGTTACCGCTGTTGGCGATTGACGCTTCATAGCTAAACAGAACGCGTCAAAATTATCAGTCATCGTCCCGTAATTTCTCTCGTACCCAGTGGCAGAACTGTACACGACGTTCAAAGTCGTCGCCATGCAATTCCTGGTGCATAGAAATATGGTACGGGTGCAATCGATGCTGATGTAGCATTCTCAATACCGACGTTTTTGAGATTCCCGATTGTCGCGCAATTTGTCTGCTACTGTGGTGCGGATTAGCCGCGACAGCAGCTAGAACACCTACTTGGGCATCATCATTTGTTGCATGTCGTGGTTGACGTTTCACATCTGGCTGAACACTTCCTGTTTCATTAAATAACGGAACTATCCAGCGAACGGTCCGAACACTTGGATGATGTCGTCCAGGATACCGAGCAGCATACACAGCACACGCCCGTTGGGCATTTTGATCACAATAGCCGTACATCAACACGATATCGACCTTTTCCGCAATTGGTAAACGGTCCATTTTAACACGGGTAATGTATCACGAAGCAAATACCGTCCGCACAGGCGGAAAGTCACGTGATACCACGTACTTATACGTTTGTCACTATTACAGCGCCATCTATCACAAAACGAAAAATGTGGTCCACCTAAAACATTCATATTTCTTTACGTACTACACGAATATGTAATAAAAAATGGAGGTTCCTATTTTAAAATACGCAGTTGACATCCGTTTGACTTATGGCAGCGCCATCTAGCGGGTTAACCATAGCGCCATCTTGTTTCCCCCTTCAAGCTAGACGAGTCTTGTTCTATGTAGTTTTTTCGTTTGATGCTTATTTCGTGAGATATTTGGCCCGCTCACTATCAATGGACCATCCTGTATTATTTAACAGATATGTAGAATTTTTTCAGTTTGGCATATTATGTCTCATTCAAAATTCTAGTTATCTTAAGCGCTATTAGCTCTCGCCTTCCTCCTGCTCGTGTTCCTCTTCAGTGTCACTGTTTTCGCCGCCACTGCGCGTGTCACTGTCCACGCTCTGTAGGCTGTTGTTACGTTGCATGTAGTCATGTGTGTTATGTTGTGTCCGCAGGTACTCCTCATGTGTTTTTCAATCATTGTTTCTTAAAGCATTTAGCTATGGCCATTGGTCTTCCCATCTTATTACTGTAGTATTATGTGTCTGTTTCTCTATGTGTAAGTGTAGTGTATGTCTATTTTTAGGGTACCACCCGCAGAAGAAGACAGTATGTTTTGGGTAACAGTCTTCCTCGTCGACGTGCAGGTGTCTGTCTCAGACTCAAGCCGTTTAAGTGCGTGGAATAAGGTCCGCGTCCAGTTAAGAAATGTACCAAACCGCGGCTGGGATCGACATGTTTCACACTCACCCGCTCCCTTACGTCAGGGAGGAAGTTGTGCAGTCCATGTCCCTTATCATTTATACGCCACTCACCTGACCTTGCCTTGTATCTAAATGGCAACTGTTAAGGTGACTTGTCGTCTGTATCGGTACACCAGTTATTGTGTGTACCTTATCTAGTCTCACCATCTTTAACCAATGCCCTGCAACTCTACATTTGATTGAGATATCTATTGGGCATATTCCGAGCACCACAAACAGTGTATCCACGGAAGTGGTGCCAAGCGTTCCACATTGCCTAAGTAGGACACTTCTGTGCCCTCGTCTACCTGATGCTTTGTTGGTGACCAGGTTCAGTCTATGTGTCCATCTGCCAGCTGCGAAGCTGAGTACTGATTCGAAGAGTGCACAGTGCTACGCCCGTACGGCTGGTAGACGCAGTCTCTACTGGTTTGAATTGACCCTCACCAGTCTGTAGTATTTTTTCTGCTTTGGACGGCCGGGGTGGCCGAGCGGTTCTATGCGCTACAGTCTGGAACCGCGCGACTGCTACGGTCGCAGGTTCGAATCCTACCTCTGGCATGGATGTGTGTGATGTCCTTAGGTTAGTTAGGTTTTAGTTGTTCTAAGTTCTAGGGGACTGATGACCTCAGACGTTAAGGCCCATAGTGCTCAGAGCCATTTGAACCATTTTTTTTTCCTTTTGTCTGTTGTTTGTCTTATAGTCCAGTAGGGTTAAACCTAAAAATTAGACAAATCGGAAATAATTACTACAAAAGGTTCTATTGTTTTAATGGCTGAAATTTTGGCCCAATATGACTATCCTAGGTTTTCCCCTCTCGTCAGAGTTGTGGAAAAGTTGTGAGGGGCAAAAATGTATCCGAAGAAGGGGTATTTTCCTGGATTTGTTACTATATCTCTTAAATGACTCACAATATCGAAAATATAGTGGAATTAAAATTTGTAGGGCGTGAGATTCTGCATTGAATGAGACCATCCGCATATTTTTTGGACCACCCGTTTCCAACTACTGCTCTTCAAAATTGGACCAATTTTACATGTTCATGAAAAATCGTCGTTTTAACCTCTGTTTTTGGTGATATCGTTGAAACTAACCCACCTATCAATAATGTCGTCCATAAAAAAGATATGGAGAGATGAATTCTACATTTGATGAAACCAAAAGTCAATTTATTATACCACCCATTTGTGTAGTGCTCCTCATTAAAGTTGGACCGCTTCTCATCATCAATGAAGACAATTTAAAATGTAGTTCTTCAGTAATTCTTATGTACATTCTTTTAAATACAGAACTATACCAACCCATTGTCTTGTACTTCTTTAATATAGTAATAGAATAAAATATAAAAAATTTTGTAAAATTTGAAAAATAATATAAAATAATATTTAAAAAATTTTCATATATCGGGCGTTAAGAAATGAGACCTCGTATCTGACAGATGTCAGAAAAAGTCCTGGCTGAAAAAAACTTGTAAGTGAAAGAAATATATGTTATAACAAAATGAAGCAAAAAAGACAATGCACAACCTGAGAGTGATAAATGATTATGCTTTAAACAAAAAAATCAAAGCAATCAAAATGTTTACTAAAAAGGTATGTTTTTTAGCACCTAACGAAACCATTAAAACAATAAAACCTTTTGTAGAAATTATTTGCGATTTGATTGCTACTTCTAGTGGACTGTTATGTGTTCGTGGGAATTCGATTTCTCGTCTATGTGTAACCCAAATTTCCGTATAACATGTGCTCATTTGATGTTTGTGTCTCCTATTTTAACTGAGGGATTTCTTCGGGTTGGGTCTTTCTGTAATGTGGGTGTTGTTTTGCTTTCGGCTATCCTGAGTTTACTGTTGCAACACCATTGTGTAATTATTTGTAGTATTCCACTGGCCTTAAGTTCTAGCTGGGCTCTGTTATTTGCAGTTACTGCAAGTAATAGGTCATCTGCGTGGGCGACAGTTCTGTTTGACTTGTCACCCCATCTAGAAGTTGTAGGAGGGTTCTGTTGTTATGTCCCAGAAGATGGGTCCGCAGATCGACCCTTGAAGGCAGCCTTTGGTAATTCTTTTAATTACAGGGCGGAGCGCTGTAAATTACTGATTTGCGAATGAAATAAAAAAGTAATGAACACTTAGAAACTTACATTTTTATTTCAGTCATTTTGTGAAATTCTCATGCTCTCTTTCAAGCATGTCTCCTGGTATTCTTGCAGATTCAGTCTCAATATTCTTCTGTAGATCTTCCAGGGTGTTGGGATGGTTGCAATACACCTTAGACCTCAGGTAACCTAAAGAAAAAAAATCGCGTGGCGCTAAGTCCGGTAATCGTGCGGCCGGATGCGATCCCCATCCGAGAGATAAGCCATCCAGGAAACGTTTGCCTCAAAAAATTCATGGTAATGCCCGCTGGGTGTGCAGTGTGCACCGTCTTGTTGAAATCCGGAAATCCGGCTGGAAAAATTCTTTCAACATAGTTAAATAACGATCCGAATTCACAGTTACAGCACGAAGATTTTTCTGGAAAAAGTATGGGCCAAGGATGCCTGCTCGTGATACGGCGCACCATACGGTGACGCGGTCTGAGTGTTGGGGTCTCTAGTGAATTTTCCTGGGATTCGTGTCGCTCCAGTACCGCATATTCTGTTTGTTTACATACCCACTGAGGTGAAAATGTGCCTCATCAGAAAACAACATATTTGCGTCACTGGGTATGGTTGCAAGCATGTCTTCACAAAATGTTCTTCGTGTTACATAATTCCTTACTGACAATTGCTGGGGCACGCACATTTTATACGGGTGAAAATTCAATTCATTATGAAGAATCCGGTGGAAAGAACGTCTTGAAATGCCAAGAACAAGTGCGTGTCTCCGAGTTGAGCGTTTCATCGGTAGTAGTTCTGCTGCTCTGAGTCGTTCGACATTTTGTGGTGTAATATATAAGAAACCATCAGCCTCGATTGCGGTAATGAAATCAACTTTTACCTAGGTTTCAAAATGGTGTCTAGAAGGGCCTCATTTTTAAAATGTGACTACGCCTATTCAGGGTGTTTTAGTTTTATTTCTAGACCATGACCTCTTAGACAAATTACAGATTCAGGTATACCTTCTGAAGAAGGCTCAATTTGAGCTGAAACCTAGGTAAAGGCTGGTTTCATTACCTCAGTCGAGGCTGATAATTTCTTGTATATTATATTATCACGTTTGCTGACTATGCTGCAATGTTAAAAGTACAAAAATTTTGTGGTGTTGTATCGCTTCTCTCAGGTCCTCTTCGTTCAGATAACACATCCCCTGTTGTTCTGAATGCATTTACCCAATTTAAAATTGATTGCCGTCCAGAAACACGTCCGCATAGGGGTACTGCAAATCGCAAACGAAAAGCACGCTTCACTGCAGTGATCGACTGGGAACTCGAGAAAGACACTTAAACATAAAATGATCGCTCCTGACTTGTCCACTGCATTATCGCAATTGAACAACAGTTGAATAGACCTCCCGTCGATCACTCCCCTCTATTCAACCAACAGTGCCGCCACAACTTGAATTCTAAAAAAGCAGTTTACCGCGCTCCACCCTGTACTTTCCGGCTGTCCACCTGCCATTCGACTACTCGGTCTTTACTGTAGTCTACGAAACTGAAGGTGATAGCGGAAAGAAGGGATGAAAAGTTTCACGAAAAATAAAAATACGTAACAGAAAGTAACAGTCTAGATTTAGGACTAGAGTACTAAAAAAAAATGGTTGAAATGGCTCTGAGCACTATGGGACTGAACATCTGAGGTCATCAGTCCCCTAGAACTCTTTTTTTTTTAAATCTTTTTTACAAAACCATAATAATTATACAACATTAACCCACTTCCTTATCTCATTAGTGGGTCATAATATACAGCTGGTACTTATATTGCATATAGTTACAATTTTCAGGTGAGCTACAGCTACAGTTAGTGTTACATACAATGGGCATTTAATGTCTAGTATCTAGGGGTTATATCTATTTCTTATAACTAATTCCTATCGCCTGCAGCGTCACATGTGTGCCAGTGAGAGATATAAATCTACTATGATAGCCTTGCTCATTGAGCTAAACCCGAAGAGCGTGCCCCTGGCACTGGGCAGGCCACGATATTGATTCGCTGCAGTTCCCCAGCATAATTTTCCTAAACTAAGTCCTACAAACTAACTTATCCTACGTCATTTCCGGTGCATGTCATTATCGGCAGCATTGACCCCTACTCCTCCTAATCCCGCACGTGGCGGATTCCAACTATGATGGAAAGTCGGCCAGTCCACGCGTAGGCGGTATGGGAATAGGGCTCTGGACGCAATCTGTATTAGTTGTCTTAGTTATTCAGTTCATGTCATTCTAGTATTCTGTTAAAACTTTCCGTGATACCTCGTTGGCCAATGTATGTAGCATTTGGAAAGTGTCCTCACGTCTAAGCAGTTGATATGTGTCGTGGTTTGGAAGTCTGTCTCTAAATGTAGTCGCATCATCACTGAAGAGGGGGCACTCGTAAACTACATAGTCGGGAGTACCCTCTGACACGCCACAGTCACACGCGGGTGTAGCCCTCTTCCCAAATCGACATGTCGGGTAGGGTCCATGGCCATTGAGAAAATGGATCAGTCCTCGTGTAGGCTCAAAGTATTTCATGTCCAAGCGCTCCCTCACATCTGGTATGAACTGGAAAGGACATCACACACATCCATTCCCGAGGCAGGATTCGAACCTGCGACCGTAGCAGTCTCGCGGTTCCAGACTGAAGCGCCTAGAACCGCTCGGCCACATATGGCGGCGGACTAGAGCACGTATAGGCTACTTTAATTGCGACAGGGGATATGGTTATCGGGGAGGATAACCGGGATATTCGCCTCACCCTGGTAGGCGAGCATTGCGTGCGAGAGCTCGTGCGAAGGGCGGAAAAGGCTGCCCTGGATATAGAGGCGTATTTACGGCGGAGCGCGGGGCCCGGCTCCTTGCTTTAATGAAGTTCTCGCGCGGCGGTTGCGTTCCGGTCGGCCCCCGAATATAATGACCGCCGCCGCGTGGGAGGCGTAGAGGAGGGGCAGTGGCGGGCCATCATATTACTGAGGGAAATTGTATTATTAAACCAGCCACGTAAACCCACTTACTAATTATTGCTCATTAATAATCTCGGCGGATGTAATACTCGAAGGTGGAAAATACGGGAGAGGAAGGGCCAGGCCGGCGAGGCTCGTGCAGGAGGAACACGTAGCGTGAGCTGAGGTGAGGTGAGGTGCGGTAGGGCAGCCCCCCCTCTGCCTGCCCTGGGAGACGGCTCCCCCGGGCCGGGCGGTTCCTAATTACATCTCTGCTCGCGACGCGGGGCCGCAAGCGACTGCCGGATTCCGCGGCGTTGTTGCGTCACGAGGGATGAGCCAATAATCTGGCGATGCCTGCGGGGGAGGGCCAGCTGGCAGCCGCTCCTGGGGGCGGCCGACCGGCGCAGACGTCGCGACGGCGCGAGTACTGCCCGCTAGGGAGGTGTCGGGTGGACGCCGCCTCCACACGCGTCGCCCCAGCCGGTCGTTTCTGTCTCCGGCTGTTTACCCTCTCGGCCGTCCTTCACGGTTCCTTCGCACCGACATCTCTACTCTGCGAGGCACTGTGAAGTGTCCTTGCAGCGGATGTCCTATTGGACTGCCTTTTTTCTGACCTTACCAAGGCGTCTGATTCCGTACATCACGTTACTCTGTTAGAAAAATTTAAGTTTGATTGAACTGATGGCTTTACATACTACTGGTTTCAATCACCCTTAACAGCAGAACGTGAAAGCTGTACTGAATACTTCGAAGAATGTTGAAAGGAGCCGGCCAAGGTGGCCGAGTGGTTCTAGGCGCTACAGTCTAGAACCGCGCGACCACTGCGGTCGCAGGCTCGAATCCTGCCTCTGGCATGGATGAGTGTGATGTCCTCAGGTTAGTTAGGTTTAAGTAGTTCTAAGTTATAGGGGACTGATGACCTCAGAAGTTAAGTCCCATAGTGCTCAGAGCCCTCACTCACACTTAACAACAGAACTGAAAGCTATACTGAATACTTCGAAGAATGTTGAAAGGAGCCGGCCGGGGTGGCCGAGTGGTTCTAGGCGCTACAGTCTAGAACCGCGCGACCACTACGGTCGCAGGTTCGAATCCTGCCTCGGGCGTAGATGTGTGTGATGTCCTCAGGTTGGTTATGTTTAAGTAGTTCTAAGTTCTAGGGGACTAATGACCTCAGAAGTTAAGTCCCATAGTGCTCAGAGCCATTTGAACCATTTTGTTGAAAGGAAATAAAAGTTCAGTTACTGGGGGGAAATTACGGAATCGCGCAAAATTCAATTTTGGATACTTTGCTATTCTTTATGCAGAGTGTCCCAGAAATGTTGCAGAAAACTTCGAGGGATAGTGTACAGTGTCTTGTGGAACAAATCGAGAGTAGGAAGTTGTGCTGTAAATCTTATTTAAGGACGCTACAGAGCGTTGAAATTATTTGTGCCAGTGCCTGTCAATGAGTCAGGCATTCAACAGCAAGGATGACTACCAGGTGTAGAAGTATGAAACCGGAATTTGGTTGCAATAATAACAAGTCTTTATTTTGAATCAAAGTACGTTTTATTCAAAATAATCTCCATTCCTATTTATACATTTCGCCCACCTCTCCGGTAGACTATGAATTCCAAAAGAAAAACAATTCTTCTTTTGAAGCGAACCAGTCAGCAAGCCATTTTCGTACATTTTCATACTAATAGAAGTAATTTTCAGCGAGAGCTTGTCCCAGTGATGCAAATAGATTATAAGTGGACGAATCAAGTCTAGAGAATAAGCCGCGTGCCCTAGTATTCCCCAAGTGAACGCCTCGATTGTTTCCCTGACCCGATTTGCTGTGCGTGATGGAGTGTTACCATGGAGCAATATGACTTTGTGTTGCCTTTTTCCATACTCCGGTCGTTTTTCTCGTAATCGTCGTTTTAAATTGCTCATTTGCTGTTGGTGGCGATCAGTGTTGAAGGTTTTAACAGGTTTTAGCGGCTATTCGTAGATGATACCCTTCCGATCCCACCAAACACATTGTCTTCTTTCCAAAGCAGTTTGATCTTTCAGTGGATGTCGATCGATTGCATGGATTCACCCAGAATTTACGAAGATAAGGTTTCTCAAAATACATCCGTTTTTCATCACTTGTCACTATTCGATGGAGAAACGACTTTCTTTTGTCTCTGGCGACCAGCATTTCACAAGTGCTCTTTCGGTTTGCTTGCTTCATTCAGTTCGTGCGGAACCCATTTTCCCACTTTCTGCACCTTCCCCACAGCTTTCAACCGAAGAGAAACGGCTTTTAGTGCCACATTCAATTAATCCGCGAGTTCCAGTTATTTTTTAGAATCATCTTCATCCAATAACACTTGCAATTCGTTGTCTTGAACTTTTTCGGTGGTTTCCCGCGCTCGTTGTTTTTCACAGCCAAACCATCACTTTTGAATTTTTTGAACCCAAATCATAACAGGAAACCAATTCTGTACGCGAATTGTAGTCGACATGTTTACGGCTTTTTAATAGATACCGATGCATGGAACTTTGGTTACTGTGTGTTGACATTCGTCGTCAGCCGTTACAGGAAGCAGACGACGCTAAGGACGTGGTCCCAAGGGCCCTACACTGACGGCTAGGGCCACCCATAGGGACATTCCGGTTTCATGCCTCTACACCTGATAAAAGCAGACCAAAGGCGGAACGTCTCTCAATGTTGTTCGTTATGCAGCGACCGCGACTGATTGCCACGTTGATGGTTTCAGACACGGGTTTACATCTGCAGCTTCTGGCCCGTACACCGAAGAGACCTGAATATTATGGAGGATACTAGGAAAAAAAAAATAAATTGTGGATGGGAATTCGTGTCCGAAACAGTCTTCCACCACATCGAGAGAATATCACATTCATAGGAGACAAGACCGTACTACGCAACAGCTAACACCATCTTCTCCATTGGCGATCGTGGAATCAGTAGCAATCAGTGAATAACAGACAACACTGCGAGACGTTCCGCCTTTCGTCCATCATCGTATGAAGCCACATGTGCTGACGAACAGGTGATCTTGTGGCAGCCGTCAGCGCATATAACTGTTCTGCAGCAACCCCTAGAATGACATTTCCGATCACGGATTCCTATCCTCGATTTATTCTGCAACACACGATGTTTGTCGCAGT
Source organism: Schistocerca serialis cubense (assembly GCF_023864345.2). Classification (NCBI taxonomy): domain Eukaryota; kingdom Metazoa; phylum Arthropoda; class Insecta; order Orthoptera; family Acrididae; genus Schistocerca; species Schistocerca serialis. The sequence goes on along the minus strand of NC_064641.1, from coordinate 666,810,666 downwards.
AATTCTGGGACTCCCTGTCTAAGCGAATGACCTTCGACTTAATATTCACCGAGCGAGGTGGCTCAGTGGAATCGCATTCGGGAAGATGAAGGTTCAAACGCATTTCCTGCTATTCTCAATTAGGTTTTCCATGATTTCCCTAAGTCGCTTTTGACAAATGCGGGGATGGTTCCTTTGAAAGGGCACGGCCGACTCCCTTCGCTAATCTGATCGGACCCATAACTTCACTGTTTGTTCCCCTTCCCAAATCAACCAGCCAAACAACTTAACATTCAAGAATCAGGAAGGCTACTTTAGCAGACAATAATAGCGTTATATTCGCCTCTGCAGCTGAGTGGTCAATATAGATGACCGCCATCCTTAAGACCTAGGCTCGATGCCTGGTACTGAAAAGGACAAGGACTCGTGATGATAAATGACGAGGTACTTTACCGAGAAGTAACAGCCGTATGTTATGGAAAGTACGAAAAACGTTCGGGACAACAGTGTGTTTACCATATGCCCTCCTCAACACACCTGCGTGTAGCCGCAAGGCAAAGGATGACGCGGTGGTCGGTAGACATCCTAACAAAACCCTACCATCTGGTGAGCAAGCTGTATGAAACAAGCGAAATACCCTCAGACTTCAAGAAGAATATAATAATTCCAATCCCAAAGAAAGCGGATGTTGACAGATGTGAAAATTACCGAACTATCAGTTTAATAAGTCAAAGCTGCAAAATTCTAATGCGAATTCTTCACAGACGAATTGAAAAACTGGTAGAAACCGACCTCAGGAAGATCAGTTTGGATTCCGTAGAAATGTTGGAACACGTGAGGCAATACTGCCTCTACGACTTATCTTAGAAGAAAGATTATGGAAAGGCAAACCTACGTTTATAGCATTTGTAGACTTAGAGAAAGCTTTTGACAATATTGACTGGAATAACGTCTTTCAAATTCTAAGGGTGATAGGTGTAAAACACAGGGAGCAAAAGGCTATTTAAAATTTGTACAGAAACCAGATGGCGTTATAAGAGTCGAGGGGCATGAAAGGGAAGCAGTGGTTGGGAAGAAGTGAGACAGGGTTGTTGCCTCTCCCCGGTGTTATTCAGCCTGTATATTCAGCAAGCAGTAAAGGAAACAAAAGAAATATTCGGAGTAGTTATTAAAATACATGGAGAAGAAATAAAACCTTTGAGGTTCGCGGACGACATCGTTATTCTGTCAGAGACAGCAAAGGACTTGGAAGAGCAGTTGAACGGAATGGAAAGTGTCTTGAAATGAGGTTATAGGATGAACATCAACGAAAGCAAAACGAGGATAATGGAATGTAGTCGAATTAAGTCGCGTGGTGCTTAGGGAATTAGATTAGGAAATGAGATGCTTAAAGTAGTAAAGGAGTTTTGCTATTTGGGGAGCACAATAACTGATGATGGTCGGAGTAGCGAGGATATTAAATGTAGACTCGCAATGGCAAGGAAAGCGTTTCTGAAGAGTAGAGATTTGTTAAAATCGAGTGCAGAATTCTGTGATTGGTTGATTGGTTGTTTTGGGGAAGCAGACCAGATAGCGGGGTCATCAGTCTCATCGGATTAGGGAAGGGCGGGGAAGGAAGTCGGCCGTGCCCTTTGAAACGAACCATCCCGGCATTTGCCTGGAGCGATTTAGGAAAATCACGGAAAACCTAAATCAGGATCGTGTGATTACCCTTTGTACATCGAATCGATATTGTTATAACACAGCCACAAAAAGACGATTCTTGTTCTCCGTTCCAGCGGGTGCAGTTGAAATAAGAAAGGCGTTCAACAATTAACGCACCACACTTTTTTTCTCAGCCAATTTCGGGTAAAAATATGGGGAATCTGTTGGGGGACTGACTGGAATATTTCCGCTTCAACCGTTGTAATCTCATGAAGTCCCAATAGGTGGCAGTTACAGCCCAGCGTGGTACCTTCTGTTTGCTTCGTGGAGTTCCATTTCCGGCGCGACAACAATCGTTGACCTTCAACGGATCTCATGAAGTCCCAATATGTGGCAACGCTCTACGTATCCTTCAAAGTGCCGCCTGTAACGAAGGTGCGATTTAAGTAGCGTGCTATCACTGAGTTTCTTTTGGTGGAAAACCAGAGCATTTCAGATATTCATATGCCCTTGCAGAGCATCTATGCAGACAAAGCAGTGAACAAAAGCATTGTGAGTCGTTGGGCGAAGCGTCTGTCATCATTGAAAGGTGTTGAAAACCTCTCCCATCTCCCACACACCGGCCGGAAGCACATAGCCTTGGCTCCTGCAATGTGGGAACGTGCGGACACTTTCATCCGAGGTGACCGACAGATCACAATCAAACGTCTCGCTACACAACAGAACGTCTGTGTTGGCAGCGCTGACACACTCGTCCACCAGCTCAGGTACTTAAAGCTGCGCGCCCGCTGGGATCCTCGCCCCCTAACAATACTATACAGAGCAACGAAGAACCGTCTGTGCGGAACTGCTTGTGCGTTACGAGGCTGATCGTGAAAATTTTTTGTCGAACATCGTCCCAGGCGGTGAATCACGGGTTCATCAATTGAACTGTAAACAAACGGCAATGCACGGACGGGCGCCACACCACCTTTTCTCCGAGGAAAATTTTCAGCTAGTAGAGTCATGGTGGTGGTCTTCTGGGACGCTGAAGATGTTATTCTGTTTGATGTCCTTTACTCATAGTTCAATGACAAATGCAATGATCAACTCTGAAGAACATTGTGCTAACTTCAGGAAAGTGGCGAAACTTCGACGTGTTCGTCACCAGAAAAATGCGTTCTCCTTCCACATAACAACGTAAGGCCGCACACAAGTCTGAGCAGCAGGGAAGAGCTCCCACATCTTCATCGGACTGTTCTTCCTCATCCGTCCTCGAGTCCGGACCACGCACCTTTCGACTTTATCTGTTCGGCCAAAGATTCATACACTCCGCTGGAAGCAGTACGTGGACAATGGGAAGATTATTGATGCAGCAAGACTTTGGCACCGACGTCGACCAGTAGAGTGAAACCATGCGGGCATACCGGCGCTCCCAGCAAGGCGGCGTAGCGCCGTGGCGTTGATCGGAGATTGTTGAAAAACAGGGTTTTGTAACCAAAGAAATGGGGAATAATACAGTGTACTGGAATCTTGATTAAAACCAATCTCTCTTCAGAGCAAGTGTGTTGCATCACTTACTGAACGCCACTCCAATAACTGTGGGAAATGCTTTTTGCCTTGAGTGCGACGCTGCACCTCATGCAGCGTTTGGCGTGTGGGTCGTGCACTACGTTATTGGCCTCGATCGTCGCCTGTTCTCTCAGTACGCGATTCGTCTTTTTTTTGGGGGGGGGGGGCGGTGAGAATGGGATGCAGAACAGTCCATCTGTGCACCTCCCTTTACAACAGCTTTGGATAAATTATTTTTAAAACGAGTTAGTGACAGCAGGATATCAATTATACGATTCGCTGATGACATTGCTATCCTGAGTGAAAGCGAAGAAGAATTAAATGATCTACTGAACGGAATGAACAGTCTAAAGAGTACACAGTAAATCAGAGAAAGACGAAGGTATTGAGAAGTAGTAGAAATGAGAACAGCGAGAAACTTAACATCAGGATTGATGGTCACGAAGTCAATGAAGTTAAGGAATTCTGCTACCTAGGCAGTAAAATAACCAATGACGGACGCAGCAAGGAGGACATCAAAAGCAGACTCGCTATGGCAAAAAAGGCATTTATGGCCAAGAGAAGTCTACTAATATCAAATACCGGCCTTAATTTGAGGAAGAAATTTCTGAGGATGTACGTCTGGAGTACAGCATTGTATGATAGTGAAACATGGACTGTGGGAAAACCGGAACAGAAGAGAATCGAAGCATTTGAGATGTGGTGCTATAGACGAATGTTGAAAATTAGGTGGACTGATAAGGTAAGGAATGAGGAGGTTCTACGCAGAACCGGAGAGGAAAGGAATCTGTGGAAAACACTGATAAGGAGAAGGGACAGGATGATAGGACATCTGCTAAGACATGAGGGAATGACTTCCATGGTACTAGAGGGAGCTGTAGAGGGCAAAAACTGTAGAGGAAGACAGAGATTGGAATACGTCAAGCAAATAATTGAGGACGTAGGTTGCAAGTGCTACTCTGAGATGAAGAGGTTAGCACAGGAAAGGAATTCGTGGCGGGCCGCATCAAACCAGTCAGTAGACTGTTGACCAAAAAAAAAAAAAAAAAAGTGACAGCAGCGACCTGTTATTTTAGTGATAATAGACAGTTGTGCCCGGAATTGATATTTTATTTCTGGTGAGCGATCTATATTTTATTTTAATGATAATAGACAGTCGTGCCCACAAATCATACTTCATTTCTGGTGACCGGTTTCTGTCGTTGTAGACCATCTCGTAGATTCTTTTATGAGTAAGAGAAAATGAATCCCACTTTTCTGTCTCCATTCTTAAGAATATACTGTCTTACAAAAGCGGATTAATCCTTTCGTAACTCCCTGCATTCTCCTCGTACACGCATATTGTAAGGATGTTCAATGTGGTGTGAAAGACTGGGCTCCTTTCGGTATGGGTAGATGACGGAAATGGCGTCATGGTCTGAGATGGAGAGGCTGTAGAGAGTGTGGAGCACCTGTAGACATTTTCTTCTTCTTCTTCTTCAGTTCATGGTCTAGGGAAAATGCCTGTTCTCGTTACACTTTCAGAAATGTTCCAATCTTTTTCTATGTCTTCTGAGATTTATTCTTCTCTGTGGCTTATTTAGTCTTATCTAATTTGGCACTTTGTCTTCATTCATTCCGTTGGTATAATATTTATGTTTTCTTCTGTAATAATTTAGTGATTTCCCACTATTATATACACTGAAGAGCCAAATAAACTGTTACACCTGCCTAATATCGTGTAGGACCCCTGCGAGCAGGCAGATGTGCCGCAACACGACGTGACATGGACTCCACTAATGTCTGAAGCAGTGCTGGAGGGAATTCACACCATGAATCCTGCAGGGCTGTCTATAAATCCGTAAGAGTATGCGGGGGTAGAGACCTCTTCGGAACAGCACGTTGCAAAGCATCCCAGACTTGCACAATAATTTTCGTGTCAGTGGAAGTGTTTAACCACAGAAGAGTGTTCCAGGGCCAACCTGTAGCAATTCTGGACGTGAGGGTGTCGCACTGTCTCTCTGGCATTGCCCACTTCAGTCGGAATGCCGAATAGACATTAATGGATGCAGGTGATTGTTATGTACGTGTCACCTGTCAGAGGCGTATGTTAGACGAAACATGGGTCCAACATCACTCCAAATGCACACGCCCCACACCATTACAGAGCGTCCACCAGCTTGAACAGTCCCCTGTTGACATGCAGCGTCCACGGATTCATGAAGTTGTCTCCATACCCGTACACGTCCATCCGCTCGATACAATTTGAAAGGAGACTCGTCCGAACAGGCAACAAGTTTCTACTCAACAATCCAATGTGAGTGTTGACGGGTCCAGGCGAGACCTAAAGCTTTATGTCGTGTAGTTATCAAGGCTACACAAGTGGGACTTTGGCTCCGAAACCTCATATCGATGATGTTTCGTTAAATGTTTCACACGCAGACACTTGTTGATGGCCCAGCATTGAAATCTACAGTACTTTGCGGAAGGCTTGTTGCACTTCTGTTACGTTGAACGATTCTCTTCAGTCGTCGTCGGTCCCATTCTTGCAGGATCATCTTCCGGCCGTAGCGATGTCGGAGATTTGATGTTTTACCGGATTCCTGACTTTCACTGTACACTCGTGAAACGGTCGCACTGGAAAATCCCCACTTGTATGTCCCATCACTCGTGCGCCGACTATAACAGCATGTTCAAACAAATATTGATAACCTGCCATTGTAGCAGCAGTAACTGATCTCACAACTGCGCCAATCACTTGTCTTATATAGGCGTTGCCGAGGTCAGGGCCGTATTCAGATTGTTTACATATCTCAGTTTTGAATACCCGTGGCTATACCAGTTTCTTTGGCACTTCAGTGTACATTGAGACCTGTTCTCTGGTCTTCCTAACGTATCTCACTCATTTTCTTCCGTGTGGGTTCCTATATCTCACATCCATACATTAAAACTGATGTTGCCATCACTTTATAAATGTTGTTGATAGTGTCGTTTCTTGCCTTGTTGTTCAGTGTTATATTTATAATATTACATATGTGTTCCAAGCACTGAATCTTCATTTCTTCCTCGATATTTAGTTTATATCTGCTCCTGCGTATCATAGCAACAGATTTATTCTATGGGTTTTCTGTTGATAATTATCTTTGAAAGACCCGGATATACTCCGTGAAATATCATTACTCTAATCTTAGTCACCTAAATTTCTGCTGGCCGAAGTGGCCGTGCGGTTAAAGGCGCTGCAGTCTGGAACCGCAAGACCGCTACGGTCGCAGGTTCGAATCCTGCCTCGGGCATGGATGTTTGTGATGTCCTTAGGTTAGTTAGGTTTAACTAGTTCTAAGTTCTAGGGGACTAATGACCTCAGCAGTTGAGTCCCATAGTGCTCAGAGCCATTTGAACCTAAATTTATGAGTTACATTCTTTGACAATTTGTTCAAGTTTGTTCACAGACACTTTAATATCTGCCGTTTTTTGTGTGACTCTAAGATCATCCGTAAACAGTACAACAGCTATTGCTGTACCCCGATTTATTGTTATCCTGGGGATTGTCTCTGCTTTCCATTCTTAAACGATATGGTCAACGTATCTCTTAGACATAGGTGGTGAAGTAGTGCATTGTTGCCTTAGTTCTTGACTGATTCTTATGTTAATATTCTTAGTTCTTCGCATATTGTCCAAAATATGAGTCTTTTTTTTTTTTTTTTTTTTTTTTAAATTCAGCCCTTAAGGTGGTGAAATAGAGGATGAAGCACTTTATGAAATATTTCATTATGAGCTAAATCTATGAAAATTTGAATTTGGATTCTCAGTTAGAAATAAAACAAATACATACTTCGAAATTCAAGTCCTATAATGGCAAGATAAGGGATGAAAGTTTCACTGTTTTTGAACATTCGACCTCTAAGGCTGTGAAATAGTGGTTAAAAGCTTTAATGGAAATATTTCACCATGCAAGCATTTTTGAAGCTTGTTCCTTCTTATTTAGCAATGAATAAATACATGTTTCACTGTTTTTGGTAATTTAACCCCTAAGAGGCTGAATTAGGCCAGACTGATTCACTGATTCACTATCACGCTCTGCAACCGTTTGGATAGAAACTTGAAATTTGGAGAGGTATGTGAGTCTCATGCCTTAGGTATCATTTAAGAAAGGTCTGCTCCAAATTCCACTCCTAAGGAGATGAAAGATTTTTTGAAAATATCTCGCTATTAAGAAAATTTTTAAGAAAGAACTTAGAATACCGGTATTTCAGTCAGAAATTAAACAAAATACGTGTTTCACGTTTTAGAAATTCAACCACTTGGGGGTAAGATAAGGGGTGAAAGCTTTTTTGAAAATAAATCTTTATTAAGGAAGTACTAAAGAATTTTTAAATCTATGAAAATTGGTATCTGACTTCTCTAATAGACATAAAGAACAATTATTTTACTGTTTTTTTAATTCAGCCCATAAAGAAGTGAAGTATTGGATAAAAATGTTTGAGAAAATATTTTGTTATAGCTATTAAAAATTTTGAAGCTAAATCTGTGAAAACTGGTATTTCACTCTTCGGTTCGATTTAAATAATTACATGTCAGGGGACGAAAGTTCGGAAATGACACCACAAGAACGCAAATGGCATGATTAACAATAACCTTGGACTCCTGCTACCAGAATTACTTTTGGTCAGGATTAAATTCTGAAGAGATTATGCTCCCATGCAATTAATTAGCGCCGCGTGGGATTAGCCGAGCGGTCTAAGGCGCTGCAGTCGTGGACTGTGCGGCTGATCGCGGCAGAGGTTCGAGTCCTCCCTGGGGCATGGGCGTGTGTGTTTGTCCTTAGGATAATTTAGGTTAAATACTGTGTAAGCTTAGGGACTGATGACCTTAGCAGTTAAGTCTCATAAGATTTCACACACATTTGAATATATGAACAATTAATTAGCGTGAAAAGTTTAGAAGGTGTTTCAATTTGTGAATAACATCAAAATTGGATTAAAGAAAATAAATCTTGGCAAAACATACAGCCCAAGCTAGTGAAGCAGCGGGCGCTAAGCTAGTTCAAGACAAAATTATGAAAAAGCAAAATCTGATCAGGAACCTTTTATTTGGCCATTATGACTCAGAATTTCAAACAGAACTAAACGAAACAGGATTTCTTCCTAATTACCAATGAGTAAGGACTAATAATGGTTTCCGGTAAAAAATTTATATTGGGAAATTAATTCACATTTTAAAAGCTTAGCAGTAAAAGCTACCTGGGGCGTTATTTCCATACACACGACGGAGAGATGTGGCGCAGTTGTTCGTGCACAGGACTTGCGATCGGGAAAACGGTTCAGACGCGTGTCACGTCATCCAAATCAATTTTCCTTGATTTCCTTAAATCCCTCCAGGACAATTCCGGCATGGTTCCTTTGACAGCGCATGTCCGAATTCCTACTATATCAGCGAAACAATCCGAGCTTGTGCTCCGCTTCCAAAGACTTAGATGTCGACGGAAAGTTAAACCGTATTCTTCCTTCCTTACGCAGACGATATCGAGCACGATGACTATTTAGTGGTGATGCTGTTGTGTAATGAAACGTGGTAATGTTCCACCTAACTCTCCTTGGGACACTCAGTAGCAAAGCTAACGACATTGAACGAAGGGCGTTCAGTACTGTAATGCGAGAAATCTTTTACTGAGCGTTGGTTGGTTTTCGTCAGTATTTCAATACATAAAATAATTCCTCACTCTTATGACTAGAAAACCGTGTTTTTAGACATAAACTTCGTTCAGTGTGACGACCTTATGTTATGTTACAGAGAGGACCTGTGTGCCCTCATGGTATCACTCTACTGGACGACGTCGGATCTCACAACTTGCTTCACCAATAACCTCTCCATCACCCACGTACTGCTTCCCACGGAGTGCATCCTTCTCTGGGCCAAACTCACTGCTCTTTATGGTCAACTGTTAGGTGTCGAGGAACCTAGAGGGTACACACATTTGAGTACCCCAACTGGTGTCTCACAGTACCAACAGACACGTCCAGTTGAGCAACGAGGTGTTTCATTGTCATCCGTCTGTCCCCTTGAATGAGAGTGTGCGCACGTTCCAACAATGAAAAAGTCACAGCCGTGTGCGGCCAGCCGGTACTTGGGAGATCTGACAGGTCTGCTCGATCTTGTTGCGATGGTGATAAACGCCTCGCCTAACGACTTTTCGAGCTTTTGTTCACTTCCAGGTGTCCATAGACATTCCGCAAAGGCCTGTGAATATCAGCGACGCTCTGGTTTTCCGCCGAAAGAAACCCAAGGACAGCTTTCTGCTTGGAGCTCACCTTCCTCATAGACGCTGTTTTGAAGGGTACGTATAATGCTGCCACCAATCGTAATTTCATGGAACTTTAGGGCTTAAGTGGAAATATTCCACAAAGTCCCACAACCAGTTCCACATTTTTAAACCGAAACTGGCCCCGAAAAAAAGGGTTACATTATTTATTGAAATCCCCTAGTTATTACAAGTGGGATCTCTTTATGCCTGACGACCATACCCGCTGGTACGATACAATGATAGACAATGATAGATGTGTATCCGCTACCACCTTCACTTTGTTTAATATGACTGCCTTGCACGTACGCATGAACATCCAACTTTCCGTTGACTGCAGGTACGCAGAGATGAATCGTCTTTAGAAAAGACTGCCCGTTCCCGAGGACTGTTATCAAAAGTAACTTGTGCGTAGTTTCCTATTCCTTACAGTTACAAGATACCAAGAGCCTACTATACCGGCTACGATGTAATTTACATTCTTCCGTAGAACATAGATAAACGTAGTATAAATGTCTGCCCCAAATAACGTTATACTGGAAGAAAAATGAAAAAAAAAAAAACAAATATCGCTTACCTATCAAGAGCACATTAACTAGTATGACTGCGATTCTTCAGATTTTGTACATTACTAGAAAGAACATCAGACCGTCTTTTTTGGAAAGCATCCTATATCTTTATTCGCTAATCCTCTTCCACTCATCACGTCCTGCTGAGAAACGTACCACAGAGTAACATGACTTTGTTAAAAACGTTAACACAAAATATACTTTGACCCTCCTGTACTAGCGCATACGGCGATACCGCTTTAATAGAGCCCCTTCACTTGCTGCCGTTGACAATAAACATTTGGAAAAACAAAGAAAATGCACATCGGTCATTCGGTCAACCTTTTTCAGTTATGTGTGGGAGTACATCTTGCGCCAACGAAGAGAAAGTAGAGATGTTACTCACCTATCAGTCAATAGAACAATAATGATGCTTCCTTGTTTACAATAGGGGTACGTGTACTACAGTACTGCAGCATTTTTAAACTACATGTTGTCTAAAAGATGTCCTTTATTCACGTCACCATTCTTTCCTCTTATTGTGTGTTTAAAGATACGTGCTGTTACTCGGCAGATTAAAAGCTGCGATATTCTGACGAGGAGCCACCTTCGCGATGGATTTTATGTTTTCCGAAACGAGAAGTTTCAACAGCAAAGCAACGATCATGGTAGATCACACACACACACACACGAAATCGTCAAAGTTACTGTTCTCCCTTCTGCTGCAAATGAATCTGTTGGCGTCCTTAAACGAATGCACATCGCGTTCTACTGGGGCCGTCAATCACTCACTACTTATTGCGCAATAATATTGTGTGACAGAGTGAGGCCACAAACGGAACATTATTATTGCGCCATATTTATGCTGCCTACATAGCGAATATGTCCGCTCTCGATGGTGTAGAAATCGCGTGTATTGCTATTGTAATTGCTACGTGCTGCAAACAGAATAGCAGCAGGAAGCTCGATGACCGAAAAACTGGCTTGGAAGATGTTCTACACACGGTCATGCTAACATACTAAGAGAATCTGTAGCAAAGCTAGATACATATCAGAATTTAATGATGAACGAAGAATCATTCAACAACAGGTAAACTTCGTTACATCTTACGTGTACAGGAAAGGTACTTTCACATAACAGTCGGACTTCATTTTCGACAATGCTAGAAGCGATCAACAGACCTAAAAAAGTAAGATACGTTATTGAAGATGATCGATACGTAGTTCTTTATATACTTTACAATAAAAGTTTCTGACTTCTGAAACGAATAAAATAAACAGTTGCTGTGGTATTTCCCCGTGCTTAAACATTTTTTTCGAATGCTTCTATATCTGACTACTGAAGGAGTATTAAATTTGTAGTCTAATGACCCCCATTCCAAACGTCATTCCTGCTATATTTGAATTGAAATGACTCTGAGCACTATGGGACTTAACATCTGAGGTCACAGTCCCCTAGAACTCAGAACTACTTAAACCTAACTAACATAAGGAAATCACACACATCCACACTCGAGGCAGGATTCGAATCTGCGACCGTAGCGGTCGCGCGGTTCCAGATGGAAGCGCCTAGAACCACTCGGCCAAACGCCCAGCCCTATATTTGTATTCACAAGGCTCCATTCGACCAGTTGTTGTCATGTTCCCCATTCACGAAGTCTAGGTGGCGGCTGCCGAATTGTACATACGGTATACACCCTCACATAAGTCATGGGATACCTACTAACATCGTGTCGGACCTTCTTTTGTGCACCGTAGTGCAGCACCTCGAAGTGGCATGAACTCAACAAGTCGTTGGAAGTGTCTGCAGAAATAATGAACCACTCTGCCTCTACAGCCGTCCATAATTGCGAAAGAGTTGCCGGTGCAGGATCCTGTGCACGAACTGATCTCTCGATTATGTCCCATAAAAGTTCACCGGCCGGGGTGGCCGAGCGCTTCGAGGCGCTACAGTCTTGAACCGCGCGACTGGTACTGTCGCACGTTCGAATCCTGCCTCGGGCATGGATGTGTGTGATGTCCTTATGTTAGTTAGGCTTAAGTAGTTCTAAGTTCTAGGGGACCGAAGACCTCAGAAGTTGGCCCATAGTGCTCAGAGCCATTTGAACCATAATTTTCGTTGGGATTCATGTCCAGTGATTTGGGTGGCCAAATCAATCGCGAACGATCGTGACCCGATGAAATGGCGCATTGTCATCCATAAAAACTTCATCATTGTTTAGGAACATGAAATCCACGATTGGCTGCAAATAGTTCCATGTAGCCGAACGTAACCATTTCCAGTCTATGATCGGTTCAGTTTGACCAGAGGACCATAACCATTCCATAGAAATGTGCAAACACAGCCCATATCAATACGGAGCCACCATCACCTTGCAGAGTACCTTGTTGACAAATTGAGTCACTGGCTTTGTGGGGTCTGCGCCATGTTCGAATCCTACCTTCAGTTCCCACCAACCCAAATCGGGGCTCATCTTACCAGGCCACGGCTTTCTGGTCATCTAGGGTCCAAGTGATATCGTCACAAGCCCAGGAGAGGCGCTGTAGAAGATGTCGTACTGTTAGCAAAGGCAGTCGCATCGGTCGTCTGTTCCCATAGGTGATTAATGCCAAATTTCGCCGCATTGTCCTAACAAATAGGTTCAGCGTAGTCCAACATTGATTTCTGCGGTTATTTCACGCAGTTTTTCTTGTCTGTTGGCGCTGATAACTCAATTTAGTAGTTAAGTGAAGGTCCTCGACCACTCGTTGATCGTTGCGAGGGGAAATGCCTGAATTTGGAATTCTCGGCACAGTCTTGACATTGTGGACCCAAGAATACTGCCCCACGGCGAGAAAAAGGAGGTGCGACGTGGTATTAGGAGGTATCCCATGATTTTTGTCACAGTGTATATCGCTGTCGATGGTCACTATATTCAGCACCTTTGAATGTTCTACCACTTATTTGGCGCGCGTATGTATTGCACCACTACTACATATTGTTATTACAAACACTCATTTCTATTTCTTATTAAGTGAATGCTGTGCTAACGGAATACGTGATACGTTTTCTAACAGAACTTGGAGAGAGGATGCGAATTATCGATTAAATAACGACGGGTAATATTCAAAATGTTGTATTACTGTTCATAATGAACAAAGATTAGACGGTGAGTCAAATGAAAACCTTAAATATTCTTTTAAATATTGTTTATTGTGCAGAAATGGTACAAAGCTGTATCACTTTTCAAAATAATCTTCCCCACGCTCAATGCAAGTCCTCCAGCGCTTACAAAGTGCATAAATTCCTTTAGAAAAAAAATTCCTTCGGTAGTCCGCGCAACCACTCATGCACCGCGTGGCGTACCTCTTCATCAGAACGGAACTTCTTTTCTCCCATGAGTCATCTAAACATATGGAAATCACTTGGGGCAAGGTCTGGTGGGTATGGTGGAGGAGGAAGACACTCAAAATGCAGGTCTGAGATTGTTGCAAGTGTTGTATGGGCAGTGTGAGGCCTTGCATTGTCATGTTGCACTGGAGATAGTGGTCCCTCTAGGCATGTAATGCTCCAAAATGACGCCTCTTTTGTCCCAAAAGAGAGCCAGCACAACCTTCCCTGCTGATCGAAACTTCTTTGGTTTTGGTCAAGACGAATGGCGCCGTTCCTTGCTTGCTTTCTTCGTTTCCGGTTGGTGGAACTGAGCCTAGGTTTCGTCGCCAGTAACGATTCTTGGAAGGAAGCCATCACCTCCTCGTTCAAAGTGCCGAAGAAGTTCTTCACAAGCATTAACTAGTCGTTCTCTCATTTCAGGAGTCAGCTACCGTGGCACCCATCTTGCAGACACCTTGTGAAACTGGAGCACACCATGCACAATGTGTTGTGCTGACCCATGACTAATCTGTAAACACGCTGCAATGTCATGCTGTGTCACTCGGCGGTTTTCCTTCACTATGGCTTCAACGGCTGCAATGTTCTGTGGAGTCACAACTCGTTGTGCTTGTCCTGGGCGATGAGCATATTCCACTAAAGTCACACCATTTGAGAACTTCCTACGCCATTCGTAGACTTGCTGCTGTGACAAACATATATCACCGTACTGAACCTTCATTCGTCGATGAATTTCAAGAGGTTTCACACCTTCACTACGCAACAACCGAATAACAGAAGGCTGTTCTTCCCTGGTGCAAGTCACAAGCGGGGCTTATACTGATACTACGACGGCATGTGTGCATCTGCACTATGCTGCCACCCACATGCCATTCTGCACGCTGTTTGTGGCACACTTACCAGCTTAGAGGATAACGGCGAGAAATTTCGATTTGTTATTACAAATGTAAAGTTTTAATTTGGCTCACCCTCGTATAAGAAAGGCAATAATGTTGACTAATGCCCACTCGGCGCTGAACAACATTTGCATGATACTTTTTTGTTTTTTGCTTCCGGATGGAAAGTTCTTTGTGGCGGTGAAGATAAATGGACATGCTGTATGCAGTACTCGTATAATCAATTTTATGTGCTATTGCGAATATTATTCCCAAAAACATTACAATACGTGGTATGGACTCAAAGGATTGTTGAAAGCCCCTGCAGAAATATTGAGCCATGCTGCTTCTGCAGCTGTGCAATTTTAACCTACATAGAAGACAACATGAAATTACACGGGAAATTTGCGATATTGTGCTACAGATACCTCTTATTTCATAGGACCACTAAAGTGCAGTGTTAGTCACCTGCTGTTTTCCTTCTATTATTTCTACTGCCGAGCGACTTACTTTTTGAGAGATTATGCCACATGAATTCCTCAAGTGCGGTAACAAGTTTCGAGAGAGACCTATCCACGTCGGGATGCCCAGAGTGTCACTGTTCGTTGTTTCGGGCTTGACGTCACGGAGTTGCTTAGTGGGCCGCAGTCGACGCTGGCAGAAGTGTGTAATTATTGAGGAGTGATGACGGACCGTGCAGCCGAAGCTGAACCATCGCCGCAGCTACCGCCGGCAATCAGACCTCCACGGCAGACCACGCCACATCACCACCCCTAATGGAATAACGGATTTCTGTCAGCTCCGAAAACTCTGCCGGCGTAACTTGGGAAATCGACACCCGTCGTGCACTCCGCAGCTCGCGAGGCGGGTCGAGTTTACGTCTGACAGCAAACGACCTGTTGTTCACAGCTCCGTCCGTCCGCCTGCAACAGTCCAAATCACCCTGCAAATCCTGATATAGTTAGTGAGAATATGGCTGGTGAGACGCAAGGCATAGATGAGACAAGCCGCAAGAACTGCTGATGAAATAAAACTTTGGGTACTGATGATGTGCCGGAATGCAGTAGGAGGCGACATAGGACTGTATGTGGTTTCTTGATAGATCTGATAACGGAGAGATCGAGAAACGCGTGAAAGGAGGATGTTACTTTTGTCCATCTTTCGTAATCTCATTTTTGAGCTGTTGTCGGTTTATACACTGACAGAAGAAAAATCGCAATACCACGAAAGATCTGTTCGACATAAACAAAAGTTGGTAGGCGTGTTTCTAAATCTGAAAGATTGTCTCTTTACATTTCACGCTAGTGGCATGAGAATGGCGCTAGTGGCAC
Source organism: Schistocerca serialis cubense (assembly GCF_023864345.2). Lineage (NCBI taxonomy): Eukaryota > Metazoa > Arthropoda > Insecta > Orthoptera > Acrididae > Schistocerca > Schistocerca serialis. Next base: position 666,795,091 of record NC_064641.1, on the reverse strand, counting down.
CATTATAAGGATGCACATCATCTTTCCTCTAAATACGAGGGTCACTCCAAAAGAAATGCATACTACTTTTTTTTATAAATCTGGACCGTATCATCTTCATCTTTGCCTAGGTGTAGTGTGTCGTCTTCCGGAGCCTCGGCTTTGCTCTGCCGCGATTGGTCCGTTTGCTTTTAAATTTTGGAGGGCGCTGCGTTCTGTGGAGAGACCTGCTGACGACGAGAGTATAGAGTGCTGCTGCCGGAGTGAGACGGGGATCTAGTTTCCGGCTGTGTGGCAGCGCAATGTTGCGGGAAAGGTGGTATAACTTCATGTGAACGCAAGTGATCGCTACGAGCGTGTGTACTCGGGACGGCGGCGGTCGTTCTGGACGGGCTGTGAGATGAAGCTCGGCGTGGCAACTGTTGACGTGGCGTGCCCGCGTTGCTATGGCGGAACTGGGGCGATTGACGTAACTCGAATTGGTGTCGGTTGCAACCTATCGCCGAATGCTTGTCTGCCTTCTGGACTAACGGTGAGAATTTCTTGACTTGATGTGTCTCGCTCAATTTCTGCCCGTGTCGTCGGGTGTGTTTTTCTCTAAGGTCGTTTGCCATGGTGTTTCGCAATTTTAGTAGGCTCACGCATGCCCGAAATCCCGATTCAATGATCAGCTGTTATATTGTCAAGTGTAACTATCACTGCCTTAATAACGGAACCTAAAATATTATCTGTGGTTGAAATTTTATTCTGACCCAAGTGCAATAACGATCTTGTATTTTACAATTTGTTAAGTGGTATTATTATTTAATATTGGCCGTCACGTTTACTAAGTCGAAGATTTACGAAGGCCAGTGTGCGTCATTAACAATTCCTGCCTAGATAGGCGTTATATTTTGAACCATGTGTTTCAACGTTTAGTAATTTTTATTTGATGTGTTATAGAGAGTTTGTCATGCCCTATGTGGATGATTCGCCACGTTCGTGAAGTTTCTAGTTGTTCTGCTGGTCTGTGCTATATTGGTAAGGCAAGCAGTCCTAGCACAGCTGAGTGTAAATTTTTCCTAGTGCTGAGGAACACGGGCTGGTTTTAAGTGCTAACTCACTACTTCAAACATTCTCAAATCTTTGTTACTACTGATATTCAGGCCCTTCACGCCGAGTGGCGTTGTCACTACCTCTTTTTGGTTATTAATTTTATCTTGTTAGCTTGTTTGTTTAAAAAAAGCCTTTGGCATATGAATTTGTCGTTTGGTCTGTGCTGCTGCTTTGGATGAAGTACATTAACTGTTCGTTTTGCATTCTTGTAGCATTATCAAAACAGCATTTGTGGTTATATTTGATTGGCCCTTCTGGCCTTCTGAATGATTAAAGTCATTCATTTCAGTAACTTATTGTATTGATCAATAATTAATCAAAGGTGTTGGGTCCTTCAGACCGTGATTATCTCCTTATGTTGAATCTTAAGGTTGTCATTCTGACATTGCAGTTGTGAATGTTCAGCGGCCCTACAGGCCTGGAGTTTAAAAAAAAATTATTGTGTTTTGTGGTATATATATATATATATATATATATATATATATATACACTCCTGGAAATTGAAATAAGAACACCGTGAATTCATTGTCCCAGGAAGGGGAAACTTTATTGACACATTCCTGGGGTCAGATACATCACATGATCACACTGACAGAACCACAGGCACATAGACACAGGCAACAGAGCATGCACAATGTCGGCACTAGTACAGTGTATATCCACCTTTCGCAGCAATGCAGGCTGCTATTCTCCCATGGAGACGATCGTAGAGATGCTGGATGTAGTCCTGTGGAACTGCTTGCCATGCCATTTCCACCTGGCGCCTCAGTTGGACCAGCGTTCGTGCTGGACGTGCAGACCGCGTGAGACGACGCTACATCCAGTCCCAAACATGCTCAATGGGGGACAGATCCGGAGGTGGGTCTGTCACACCGATGTCAATGTGTTCTTTTTTCCATTTCCAGGAGTGTATTTGCAAGATCTATAAGTGCAGCTTGAACTTAAGAGTTAAGGACCATCTCACTATTTGCGCAAGAACTTACCTGATCAAAGATGGTTCCCTCTGTTATGGTGATGCCGTCGACTGTAGTGGAACTCGACGCTGAAGACTGCCCTGGAGTACTCGAAGATGCTGCTGTCGTACTGCCGTTGAACTGTGTCCACCAGCGGAAAAGTCGCCTGATTTAACTGTAGTTGCTGCCGGTTACCGCGTGTTCCATCCGTCTCTGATACCACTGTCCGTTAAACGTGCTAACCGCTACCGTTTTCTGCACTCAGAGTTATTTACACTCTGAGCCCCCATGCAAATTGCCTTTAACGTGATAGATTAGGACCTCTACCGATAGCATGTGTTAGTTGTGAAAATTACTGCGTAATTTCACTGTTTCCAGAAACCAACTTGTTAAAAAAAGAATCGATCTCACACGGTGTTTTGTGAGACGTTCACTCTACAGATATCTCTACGGTTTTGCGAAGGTTTTTACACTTTGCATAGTACGCTGAATAACAGTGAGCAAAGGAATTACCACTTTTCAGGACACAAATCGCGGACGAGAGACCGCCGATTGCGGTCTTTCAAAAAAAAAAAAAAAAAAAAAAAAAAAAAAAAAAAAAAAAAAAAAAAAAACGTGGCCCTTAACTATGTACCCTCAGACTCACAGTTTAAATATTAAGAATTTTGGCTGGTTTCATTGTCTATAAGGTGGGATGCGTAGTTGCCACATTACGTGCCAAATACTGCTGAGTCTACAGTATACAATATGAACACACACATGAATCGAATGGTCGAAGGTTCCTATCACTTGGCAGTTGCGAATTATAAATGTAACATAGAAATTTATAAATGAAAGATTGCAATTAAATAAAATCTGCTGATCCTTTTTTAACGACTTTAAATGCTGAGTATAATAGCAGAAATACTTTCAAGAATGCCGTTTATTTCAACAAAACATTTATTAGTGTGGATGGTCCAGCAATTAAATAAAATATAATTCGAATAACACGAAAACAATAGGTTCCTACTTCACGTAATTAGTTATGAACAACATAGCTCGCGAGATATTCACTTCTAAATGCATACTATGTGTTCATTGCAGAAGCCACAGAAGTCTCACAAGTGCACAAGTCGGCACTACGAAATATTTCTATCTCTCGGGACCACGCGCAAACTGCTCAACACTCTCCAAATCTTTCCTGCAACCGTCTGTTGCGCTTTCCCGTCCACCACTCCCCGTGCCCTCTGCGGCCTCATGCTCCTCGCTCACTTCCATACAGTCTCTCCATTGTAGTCGCCTACAGTAGTAGCCATGAACCATGGACCTTGCCGTTGGTGGAGAGGCTTGCGTGCCTTAACGAAACAGATAGCAGTACCGTAGGTCCAACCACAACGGAGGGATATCTGTTGAGAGGCCAGACAAACGTGTGGTTCCTGAAGAGGGGCAGCAGCATTTTCAATAGTTGCAGGGGCAACAGTCTGGATGATTGACTGATCTGGCCATGTAACATTAACCAAAAGAGCCTTGCTGTTGTGGTACTGCGAACGGCTGAAAGCAAGGGGCTACTACAGCCGTGATTTTTCCCGAGGGCATGCAGCTTTACTGTATGGTTAAATGATGATGGCGTCCTGTTGGGTAAAATATTCCGGAGATAAAATAGACCCCCATTCGGATCTCCGGGCGGGGACTACTCAAGAGGACGTCGTTATCAGGAGAAAGAAAACTGGCGTTCTACGGATCGGAGCGTGTAATGTCAGATCCCTTAATCGGGCAGGAAGGTTAGGAAATTTAAAAAGGGAAATGTATAGGTTAAAGTTAGATATAGTGGGAATTAGTGAAGTTCGGTGGCAGGAGGAACAAGACTCCTGGTCAGGTGAATACAGGGTTATAAATACAAAATCAAATAGGGGTAATGCAGGAGTAGGTTTAATAATGAATAAAAAAATAGGAATGCGGGTAAGCTACTACAAACAGCATAGTGAACGTATTATAGTGGCCAAGATAGACACGAAGCCCATGCCTACTATAGTAGTACGCGTTTATATGCCAACTAGCTCTGCAGATGACGAAGAAATTGAAGAAATGTATGATGAGATAAAAGAAATTATTCAGGTAGTGAAGGGCGACGAAAATTTAATACTCATGGGTGACTGGAATTCAACAGTAGGAAAAACGAGAGAAGGAAACATAGTGGGTGAATATGGATTGGGGCTAAGAAATGAAAGAGGAAGCCGTCTGTTAGAATTTTGCACAGAGCATAACTTAATCATAGCTAACATTTGGTTCAAGAATCATAAAAGAAAGTTGTATACATGGAAGAATCCTGGAGATACTAAAAGGTATCAGATAGATTATATAATGGTAAGACAGAGATTTAGGAACCAGGTTTTAAATTGTAGGACATTTCCAGGGGCAGATGTGGACTCTGACCACAATCTATTGGTTATGAACTGTAGATTAAGACTGAAAAAACTCCAAAAAGGTGGAAATTTAAGGAGATGGGACCTGGATAAACTGATTAAACCAGAGGTTGTACAGAGTTTCATGACAGCATAAGGGAACAATTGACAGGAATGGGGGAAAGAAATACAGTAGAAGACGAATGGGTAGCTCAAAGGGATGAAGTAGTGAAGGCAGCAAAGGATCAAGTAGGTAAAAAGACGGGGGCTAGTAGAAATCCTTGGGTACAGAAGAAATATTGAATTTAATTGATTAAAGGAGAAAATATAAAAATGCAGTAAATGAAGCAGACAAAAAGGAATACAAACGTCTCAAAAATGAGATCGACAACAAGTGCAAAATGGCTAAGCAGGCATGGCTAGAGGACAAATGTAAGGATTTAGAGGCTTATCTCACTAGGAGTAAGATAGATACAGCTTACAGGAAAATTAAAGGGACCTTTGGAGAAAAGAGAACCACATGTATGAATATCAAGAGCTCAGATGGAAACCCAGTTCTAAGCAAAGAGGGGAAAGCAGAAAGGTGGAAGGAGTATATAGAGGGTCTATACGAGGGCGATGTACTTGAGGACAATATTATGGAAATGGAAGAGGATGTAGATGAAGATGAAATGGGAGATACGATACTGCGTGAAGAGTTTGACAGAGCACTGAAAGACTTGAGTCGAAACAAGGCCCCGGTAGTAGACAACATTCCATTAGAACTACTGACGGCCTTGGTAGAGCCAGTCCTGACAAAACTCTACCATCTGGTGAGCAAGATGTACGAGACAGACTTCAAGAAGAATATAATAATTCCAATCCCAAAGACAGCGGGTGTTGACAGATATGAAAATTACCGAACTATCAGTTTAATAAGTCACAGCTTCAAAATACTAACGCGAATTCTATACAGACGAATGGAAAAACTGGTAGAAGCGGACCTCGGGGAAGATCAGTTTGGATTCCGTAGAAATGTTGGAACACGTGAGGCAATACTGACCTTACGACTTAGCTTAGAAGAAAGATTAAGGAAAGGCAAACCTACGTTTCTAGCATTTGTAGACTTAGAGAAAGCTTTTGACAATGTTGACTGGAATACTTTCTTTCAAATTCTAAAGGTGGCAGGGGTAAAATACAGGGAGCGAAAGGCTATTTACAATTTGTACAGAAACCAGATGGCAGTTATGAGAGTCGAGGGGAATGAAAGGGAAGCACTGGTTGGGAAGGGAGTGAGACAGGGTTGTAGCCTCTCCCCCATGTTATTCAATCTGTATATTGAGCAAGCAGTAAAGGAAACAAAAGAAAAGTTTGGAGTAGGTATTAAAATCCAGAGAGAAGAAATAAAAACTTTGAGGTTCGCAGATGACATTGTAATTCTGTCAGAGACAGCAAAGGACTTGGAAGAGCAGTTGAACGGAATGGACAGTGTCTTGAAAACAGGATATAAGATGAACATCAACAAAAGCAGAACGAGGATAATGGAATGTAGTCGAATTAAGTCGGGTGATGCTGAGGGAATTAGATTAGGAAATGAGACACTTAAAGTAGTAAAGGAGTTTTGCTATTTGGGGAGCAAAATTACTGATGATGGTCGAAGTATAGAGGATATAAAATGTAGACTGGTAATGGCAAGGAAAGCGTTTCTGAAGAAGAGAAATTTGTTAACATCGAGTATAGATTTAAGTGTCAGGAAGTTATTTCTGAAAGTATTTGTATGGAGTGTAGCCATGTATGGAAGTGAAACATGGACGATAAATAGTTTGGACAAGAAGAGAATAGAAGCTTTCGAAATGTGGTGCTACAGAAGAATGTTGAAGATTAGGTGGGTAGATCACGTAACTAATGAGGAGGTATTGAATAGGATTGGGGAGAAGAGAAGTTTGTGGCACAACTTGACTAGAAGAAGGGATCGGTTGGTAGGACATGTCCTGAGGCATTAAGGGATCACAAATTTGGCATTGGAGGGCAGCATGGAGGGTAAAATAGGTAGAGGGAGACCAAGAGATGAATACACTAAGCATATTCAGAAGGATGTAGGTTGCAGTAGGTACTGGGAGATGAAGGAGATTGCACAGGATAGATTAGCATGGAGAGCTGCATCAAACCAGTCTCAGGACTGTAGACCACAACAACAACAACAACAACAACAACCGTAGTAACGGGCGCTGTGATTGGCTAGACCTGTCCCGCTGTTTCTCCAAGCCAACGCACACTCACAAACACATTGAAACACATACGAAATATTCGACTTACATTTAAATATCTCGAGATTAATTAAATATTCCTATGAATGGACCATAAACACGCTGTAACACACATTATTAAATCTGTAAACAAATCAAATAAACACATATCAAAGGAACAGAAACAAAAGCAGGCCAGTTGCCTAATGTCTCTTTGCTTTTTAGAACAGCAAATATTTGGCCAATTTCTTCATGAATAGTATATGTCGGATATAAACAAAGACGTAGATGAACAAATATATTTATATGCGTACTGCTACTGTTTTTTCATTTTATTTATGGCTTGATGTGATCAGTAGTAATCGGCCACTTTGACCTCCAATAACTCATGCACTATTCAAGTTACATGCTTGTAATTCATATCAAACTAGGTGTACACTAATAACTTTGTAAAGACGTGTCGATCATTCAGATTTTTGAAATTCGTTGTTGGGTGTCATTTATATAATTTTCAGTCAAGATACCAAACTTTAAACTAATAAAGACATTGAAAATCTGATTCCCCATCAGAATCGTAGTGCATATAATGGTAATTTACGTGTTTCTTTTTAAGGTATCATGATTCCTCTGGCTATTATTAGTTTCTACATGAACTGTGAAATGTCTGCCATTATGATTACACAAAGTCCGCCATCTTTGATACTCCCATCATACCAATCTCCTTCATCGGCACTGAGCCCATTCCTCGGCTCAGCGTCAGCATGGAACTCCCAGCCACACAGTCGGCCTTGACCACGCTCTGGGGCTACCCCTCTTGCGTGGCTAATGTTCGGCACCACGCGACGAGCCCCAGCTTGCCGAGGGCCCGGTGAGGCCACGCCAACTCCGAACTTAAAATATTTTCAGCGCGCCACAACTCGCCCGTTACCTCATTAGTGGAAGAAGTCAATGTCAGAGGTAATCTTCTACTCGGTCGTTTCCGGACCAGCATCCTTATCACTAACGGATACAATTGTGCTTCTCCCCATCATCCCTGAAATTATGCAGCAGCATCAACGAATTACTCTCTGTATTAACACTTCGGAAAAAGGATACATAGAAGAATATTGGGCATATTTTTGAAGCGTTACTAGCACGTATAAAGCTCATGTATCTTCAGGAGTAATACATACTAAAAAGTGACAAGCTTGAAGATTTATTTTTCATATTTACGTTAGTTGTTCGATTGATCACAAAAATAATGATGAGAGAAAGTATGACTATCCTCGCAAAACAAGAGTACTTCTTCCACATGAGCTTCCAAAATTTCTTGCTTACTCAACAAACACGTATTTGTAGAAGAACTACATCGAACTGCGAAACCCAACGAGTGCACCCACGAAATTATATCAACGCGATCATATTGGCTCAGCCATTCACGACAGCGGCTATTACATTCGCTGATCTTTCTTTCGAAATTATTCCAGAAACTGACCACAGAAGGCAGCACCAGTCAAGGGTAGCTCGCGAGATGTCCGTACATTGTTCTCTTTTGAAATAAAATTATTCCATTCCACTGCGGCATTGTGCTATAGCGACCAATATAGAATTATTTCAACATAAAAGCGGCCATGGTTGCGAAATTATTTAACATCAATGACGTATTTCACTGTTTTGGAGCAAAAGCAGAGTGTTTAAAAGTAGATGGATATGTAACCCATCCATCATAAAACCACATAAACTGTAAAATGGACGCAGCAGTAACTGGATGTGTAATGTGAGACGAGTGGATTTCATATCTAGTTGCTGTTGCGTCCATTTACCACTTTACATTTTATGGCAGATGGGGGACAATTACTTTTAGACAATCGGGCGATGTGCCAAAGCGGTGAATCGCGTCATTGATACTAAGTAATGTCGCAACCAAGGCTGTTATTATTCTGATTCTTACGAATTAATCAATGTGTTAGAAATAACAGCCAACCAGCTGCTAAATACAGGTATATTAAACCGTGACCATGGTTCCAACGATTTTAAAACTGTCTTTTTCAGAAGCTGTAAGACGTAAAATCACATTAGCTATAAACAATATGAGTCTTTGACCCTGTCTACTGAATATCATCCATTTAATCTTCATTTAAATACATTATATAAAAGTAGTAACCGTTTACTATAGGGATCTGTCTTACAAGTAATAATTTTTTTAAATATCGTATATTTGACGCAAGATACAACTACAATGAAGAGCCAAAGAAACTGGTACACAAGACTAACATCGTGTAGGGTTCCCGCAGCCAAGCAGAAGTGCAGCAAAACGAAGTGGAATGGACTCGACTAATGTCTGAAGTAGTGCTGTAGGGAAGTGACACCATGAATACTGCAGGGCTGTCCATAAATCCGTAAGACTAGGAAAGGGTGGAGCTCTCTTCTGAACACCACGTTGGAAGGCATCCCAGATATGCTCTATAATGTTCATGTCTGAGGTGTTTCTTGACCACCGGATGTGTTTAAACTTATAAGAGTGGTCCTGGAGCCACTCTGTAGCAATTCTGGACGTGTGGGGTGTCGCATTGTCCTTATTTATTTATTGTTCCGTGGGACCAACTTAAGGAGAAGTCTCCATGGTCATGGAACGAGTCAATACATGAAATTATAACACGATATTAGAAACAGATAAAATGAAATATAAAAAAACATATTCAGGTGAAAAGTCGTAATTTTAAATGAAGCAAATCAACAATGTAGCACTAGAATTTGCTTAATTTTTTAGTTCTTCCAGGAGCTCCTCGACAGAATAGAAGGAGTGAGCCATGAGGAAACTCTTCAGTTTGGACTTAAAAGAGTTTGGGCTACTGCTAAGATTTTTGAGTTCTTGTGGTATCTTATTGAAAATGGATGCAGTAGAATACTGCACTCCTTTCTGCACAAGAGTCAAGGAAGTGCATTCTACATGCAGATTTGATTTCTGCCTAGTATTAACTGAGTGAAAGCTGCTAACTCTTGGAAATAGGCTAATATTGCTAACAACAAACGACATTAAAGAAAATATATACTGTGAGGGCAATGTCAGAATTCCCAGATTTCGACAAGAGGATCTCGAACTTACACCACATATAGCTCGAACAGCCCGTTTTTGAGCCAAAAATACCCTTTTTGAATCAGAAGAATTACCTCAAAAAATAATACCATACGACATTAGCGTATGAAAATATGCGAAGTAGACTAGTTTTCGTGTTGAAGTGTCACTTATTTCAGATACTGTTCTAATGGTAAATAAAGCAGCATTTAGCTTCTGAACAAGATCCTGGACATGGGCTTTCCACAACAGCTTACTATCTATCCGAATGCCTAGGAACTTCAACTTTTCCGTCTCGCTTATAATATGCCTATTCTGTCTGATCAAAATATCGGTTCTTGTTGAATTGTGAGTTAGAAACTGTAAAACCTGAGTCTTACTGTGATTTAGCATCAAATTATTTTCCACAAGCCACGAACTTATTTCATGAACTACATTATTTGTTACTGTTTCAATATTACACACAAGATCCTTCACTATCAAGCTGGTGTGATCAGCAAACAGAAATATTTTTGAATCACCTGTAATACTGGGAGGCATATCATTTATATAAATAAGAAACAGCAGTGCCCCCAGCATCGACCCTTGGGGAACGCCCCACTTAACAGTGCCCCATTGGGACTGAACATCACTACCACTCTCAATATTGGGGAGAATTACCCTCTGCTTTCTGTTCTTAAAGTAAGAGGCGAGCCAATTGTAAGCTACTCCCCTTACTCCATAATGGTCCAACTTCTGCAGTAATATTTTGTGGTCAACACAGTCAAAAGCCTTCCTTAAATCAAAGAAAACACCTAGCGTTCCCAACCTTTTATTTAATCCGTCCAAAACCTCACAGAGAAAAGAGAATATAGCATTTTCAGTTGTTAAACCATTTCTAAAACCAAACTGAACATTTGACAGCAAATTACGTGAATTTAAATGCTCCAGTAACATTGTATATACAACCTTCTCGATAACTTTAGCATACACCGATGGCATAGAAATAGGTCTAAAATTGTCAACATTATCAATGTCTCCCTTTTTATAAAGTGGCTTCACTACCGAGTACTTTAATCGGTCACGAAACCGACCACTCCTAAAGGAAAAGTTACAGATATGGCTGAGAACTGGGCTAACATACATAGAACAATCCTTCAGTATTCTGCTAGATAATCCCGTCATATCCGTGAGAGTTCTTGGTCTTTAGTGATTTAATTATTAGCTCAATCTCCCTCTTGTCATGGAGGAGCATTTCAGGTAACAGTCTCGGAACACTTTTTTCTAAGAGTGCTATATGATTACCTGTTGGGACTAGGTTTCTATTTAGTTCAGCTGCTATATTCAGAAAGTGATTATTAAATATTGTACATATATGTGACTTATCAGTAACACGGACATTCCCACTATGCACTGATTCTATACCCTCGACCTGTCTCTGCAGACCAGCAACTTCCTTTACGACTGGTTTTAATTTTATCCTGAGACTTAGCTATTCTATCTGCATACCACATACTTTTTGCCTTCCTAAGAACATTTTTGAGCACCTTACAATACTGTTTGTAATGGGCTGCTACATTTAGATTTTGACTGTTTCTAACGATTTGATATAATTGCCACTTTGTTCTACAAGATATTCTTATACCTCTAATCAGCCACCCAGGCTGCCTGTTTGTGCTAGTACCCTGTGTTAAACGTTCTAACGGAAAGCAACTTTCAAAGAGCATGAGAAAAGTCTTGAGAAAAGCATTATATTTATTGTCTACTGTATCAGCGCTATGAACATCTTGCCACTCTTGTTCCTTTATAAGGTTTACAGAGGTCTCTACAGCAACTGGATCAGCTTTCCTGAACAGCTGATGACTATATTTAACACGTGTTGCAGCACAAAAATCTTTTAAAGTTAAAATTTGTGCATCATGATCTGAGAGGCCATTCACCTTTTTGCTAACAGAATGCCCTTCTAGTAATGAGGAATGAACAAAAATGTTGTCTATGGTTGTTCTACTGTTCCCTTGCACTCTCGTTGGAAAGAATACGGTTTGCATAAGATTATATGAATTAAAGAGGTCTACCAGCATCCGCTTCCTTGCACAGTCACTTATACAATTAATATTGAAGTCACCACATATAACTAACTTTTTGTATTTCCTATAAAGTGAACCAAGAACCTCTTCCAGCTTTAGCAAAAATGTTGTGAAACCGGAGTCTGGGGATCTATAAATAACAACTGTTAGAAATTTAGCTCCGTTAAATTCAACCACACCTGCACAACATTCAAACACCTTTTCAGTGCAGTACTTTGAAACATCAATTGACTCAAATGGGATGCCGTTTTTCACATACATGGCTACTCCCCCACACCGCAAAGAGCTCCTCGAAAAGCTGCCAGCCAACCTGTATCCTGGTAAAGGAAGCCTCTGCATTATCTCCTTATTTAAGAAGTGTCCAGATATACCAATAATTTCAGAGTCAACATCTATAAGCAGTTCACTAACTTTATCTCTAATACCTTGTATATTTTGATGAAATATACTAATTCCCTCATTACTCGGATACCTAAGCTTTGTCAAAAGTGATTCCCTTGCTAGAGAGACTTCCCTTAAGCAGGAATACCTATCAGCTGACTTCAACCTAAAAAAGGTGCAGCTCTAACACCCACTACTGCAGGAATTTTCCCATGAGTGATCCCACCAACCCCACCTATGCTGTCTGCTGTCACCTAAAGGCTTTGCCAACCTCCCCTTCCCATACCTGTTGAGGTGCAGGCCATGTCTAGTGAAACCCATCTTGCTGATAGACTCCACTGACACCACTGAAATGTGACCCATGGTTTCTGTCATCAGCGCACCCCCAAGTCTCATGTTATTACGCCTGACGGCTGTATTAAGATGAGGCCGATCGTGACGCTGAAACAGTTCCACGAAATGCACATTCGTGTTGCCAGTCTGAGTGGCTATCTTTTCCAGGTCACCATCTATGTTATACTCCCCATCCCTATCAATACTATTACCAGCCCCACCCACAATCACTACCTGATCCTCTTTAGTAAAATCCCTACACAACCCCCCTATGTTAACAGTCACCTGAGCCAACCCTGCATTAGGCTTCACAATGCTGGTGACCTGGTACTTACTCCCCAGCACTTCCTGCAACTGCTGGCCTACACCTCTGCCATGAGAACTACCTAACAGCAGAACCTTCTTCTTCCTCTTCGACTTTGCAACTGTTCTAGGCACAGTAACTACTGAGGTCTGCTGCATACTTCCTACATCCACAGCTACTAGAGATTCCTCTCCACTAGACTCTGACAGTTGGTCATATCTATTGTAAACACCAATAGTAAAACTATCTGAAAATCTTCTTCTCCTAGCAGATCTCTTGCCAACAGCCAGCTCCCATTCCCCAACCCCCTTCTCCCTCCTCATCCTATCTAGCTCCTCCTGTGCGTTTTTCAACTGCACCTTGTGATATTCGCTATTTTTGACTTCATTAAAACAGCAGATACGAGTAGTTAATACTTTCAGCAAGAATCCTAATACTTGTTTATAAATAATGATTAATGTATAATAAGGCGTCGCATAGCGACGGTGGAATTTTCTAATGATGTAATTCGTCGTGTTTGGGCGGCAATATAAACAGAAAAATAAGGATAGATATGCGATCCTTCACTATTTTGTTCGCTGGAGAACAAATGAAGCCTTGAGCGCTAAAGACTTGTACTATTATTCTCAAGTAAGACGGACGCAGATTTGTGGCAGTCTGATCTAATTTTTACTAAATGTATAAAAACGTGTTATGTCTAAGTTTGAGTGAAGTGTAAAGAACTGTTATAACTTACCGTGACGACGCACGAGCGACTCAAAGAAGACAATGGCTATGTAAAAGAGCGCTCAATGGACATGATACGGACATAAAAATCTACCGTCATTGTAGTACTAAGCTTAAGGTACGATATATGTTTTAGTTATAATAAATATTTGTTCTGGGAATACTGAATCATTTAGCAGTGCTCATTCCTATTATCTCCTCCGTATTATTTCCATTATAATTACGCATTTTGCTAATATTACAGACACCAAGATCAGCAGTCCAATGTGCGTGTTACATTGTAAAAAAGAAAACTGTTTTATCGTCTTCTTGCATCAGCTTTAATATTGAATTTCCCTTTTGTGTGATGTTACAGTTGTTTTTGCGCCCTTAAGAACTGTCTGGTCCCTTAGGAAATTGTTTTGTCATAACAATAACTTCACAACCGGGTATAATCGTATCTACGATCATGAAGTAATTAGAAAGACGATAACGCAATTTCTTAATCAATAGCATGCTAGTTGTGACTGCCTCAAGCCACGCGAAACTGCAAGTAAAAACTATTCACATCTCGTAATGCAATGTTTTATGACAATGGTCAATCCATGATTCTTACGCCAATTGTGATTGATAAAACAGTAAGCTAAATCTCAATTTCCAACTTTCCATTGAATAACAACATCACTTTTATTTTGTAACATCACAACCTGAAGGCCACAGATCTTACGCTCCTAATCCTCTATCAACTTACTCTTGCTACATAACCTGCAGTTCCAGGAGAGGATCTCACCAGAATGCCCACTGGCTTCCCCACTGCATTCCCCCCAGTGAAAATACTTCGAACAAGTCTCACACCGCAATCCACTACTCACGAACCTACGGCAAAGCCCACACTTCTAACTCATGGTAAAATTTTACTTTTTCTAAGTTCCGCTACTACAATAAGAAGATGTTAAAAACCTGACTACAATAATCAGAAACTTACTCTACAAGGGAAGTAACTACTATTATTAACAGTATTAATAAACAACAAATGTGAATATAACAAAAGACTAATACAGAAAGAGAATCAAACGTCTAATGACACAGTAACGAAGCTGAAAACAGTTCCCAAAAGGTTCTTCTGAAATTATTTCACCAGAAAACACCAAGAACACCGGTTGAAGACTATTAAAGTTCCTAAATAAACCAATATTCACAAACAATTAATTAGTACTTAGCTTTCGATGCGCCGCTACAGCTGCAACTGGTCAGCGCGGAATGCAAACACAGGCAAGAGGTTAAGTTGCTCGATACTAAACACTCACAAATATCAGGTCACAACACAAGAAAGGCAGAGGTGAATGAAGAAACCACTAATACGCCACATATATAGTAAATATTATCACAAAACCCGTTAAAATATGTAGCTGAAACCTAAAAATATATGAAAATTTAGAGAGCGATCTCACACGCAGTCACTCGCTTATGACGTCACACCAATGATCTTAAATGTGACCCATGCTTTCTGTCATCAACGCACCCCCAAGTCTCATGTTATTACGCCTGACGGCTGTATTAAGATGAGGCCGATCGTGACGCTGAAACAGTACCACGAAATGCACATTCGTGTTGCCAGTCTGAGTGGCTATCTTTTCCAGGTCACCATCTATGTTATACTCCTCATTCCTGATAGAATTGTTGAAGTTCGTCGGAATGCAGAATAGTCATGAATGGATGCAGGTGATCAGACAGGATGCTTACATACGTGTAGCCTGTCAGAGCCGTATCTAGACGTATCAGGGCTCCCATATCACTCCAACTGCACGTGCCCCACACCTTTACAAACACTCTTCCAGCTTGAACAGTGTCCTGCTGAGCTGCAGGGAGGAAGGATTCGTGAGGTTCTCTCTATACACGTTCACGTCCATCTGCTCGACACAATTTCAAACGATAATCGTCCAGCCAGGCAACATATTACCAGTCATCAACAGTCCAATGTTGATGGGCCCAGGAGAGGCGTAAAGCATTGTGTCGTGTGGTCATCAAGGGCACTCGATTGGGCCTTCGGCTCCGAAAGCCCATATCGAAGCGGTTTCGTTGAATCGTTCGCATGTTGACACTTGTTGATGGCTCATCATTGAAATGTGCAGCAATTTGTGGAAGGGTTGCACTTCTGTCACGTTGAACGATTCTCTTCAGTCCTCGTTGATCCCGCTTTTGCAGGATCTTTTTCCGGACGCAGCGATGACGGAGATTTGATGTTTTACCAGATTCCTGATATTCATGGTACACTCTTGTAATGGTCGTATCGGAAAATCCCACTTCATTGCTACTTGGGAGATGCTGTATCCCATCGCTCGTGCGCCGACTATAACATCGCGTTCAGATTTACTTCAATCCTGATAACCTGCCATTGTAGCAGCAGCAACCGATCTAACAATTATGCCAGGCACTTGTTGTCTTATATAGGTGTTGCGCACCGCAGCGCTGTATTCTCCCTATTCACATAGCTCTTTATTTGAATACGCATTCCCATAAAGTTTTTTTTGGCGCTTTAGTGTAGTATGCCAGTTGAGAGATTGGTGTAAAACTGACATTTTAATATGAAACGTCGGGACGTATTGACGCTCTGTAGTATCTGGTCTCTATCGGTCCATTGTGGCCAAGGGACATCGGCTGGTACGTATCTCTCAATTCAATGAACTTTACCAACAGCCGTATACTTTAGGTTATTTTATTTTATTTCGAACGCTACCAGTATCGGCAATTCATTTTGCCATCTTCAGGCCGCGTAAGGTTTTTTTTTTTTTTTTTCGTATCACCATACGATAAGTTTGTTGATACGAAAAGGCATATGTGGCCTGAATATGGCAAAATAAATGCCGAGACAAGTAAAGTTGGAAATAAAATAAAATAACCTAAAGTATACCGCTCTTGGAAAAGTTTATTGAATTGAAAAACTCTATAGTATCTGATGCCACGTTTTACATTCAAATGTCAGTTTCACTCGTATATTTCAAATGGCATACTACGAGGGTGAGTCAAACGAAAATTTTAAATTTTGTAATAACAAATCTAAATTTCACGCAGTTATCCTGTAAGTTGGTACGCTTGCTACAAACAGCGTGCAGAATGGCCTGTAGGTGGCAGAATAGTGCAGATGTACACATACCGTCGCAGTATCAGTATAAAGATGGCCGCCCAACTTGCGACTTGCACTAGGGAAGCACAGCGTTCTGTTATTTGGTTTTTGCGTAGTGAAGGTGTGAAACCTATTGAAATTCATCGACGAATGAAGGTTCAGTACAGTGATGCATGTTTGTCACCGCAGCAAGTCTACAAATGGAGTAGGAAGTTCTCAAATGGCGTGACTTCAGTAAAGGGTGCTCCTCGTCCAGGTCAGGCACAACGAGTTGTGACCCCACAGAACACTGCATCAGTTGAAGAAATAGTGAAGGAAAACCGCCGAGTGACACAGAATGACATTCCAGCATGTTTACAGATTAGTCATGGGTCAGCACACCACATTGTGCATGATGTGACCCAGTTTCACAAATTGTCTGCAAGATGGGTGCCACGGCAGCTGACTCCTGAAATGAGAGAACGACGTGTTGATGCTTGCGAAGAACTACTTCGGCGCTTTGAACGAGAAGGTGATGGCTTCCTTGCAAGAATCGTTACTGGGGACGAAACCTTGGTTCACTTCCACCAACCAGAAACGAAGAGAGCGAGCAAGGAATGACGCCATTCCTCATCGCCACAATCAAAGAAGTTTCGAACAGAACCATCAGCAGGGAAGGTTATGCTGACTCTTTTGGGACGAAAAAGGCATCATTTTGGAGCATTACATGCATAGAGTGAGCACTGTCACCAGAGCATCGTACACAGATCTCCTAAAAATCATCTGCGGCTTGCAATCAAATGAAAGCGACCTGGGTTGTTGTCAGCAGGTGTCCTTTTGCAACATGACAATGCAAGGCCCCTCACTGCCCGTACAACAGTTGCAACAATCACAGACATTCATTTTGAGTGTCTTCCTCATCCACCAGACTCACCAGACCTCACCCCTAGTGATTTCCATATATTTGGACCATTCAGAGGCGGAATGGAACGAAAGAAGTTCCGTTCTGATGAAGAGGTACGCCACGCGATGCATGAGTGGTTGCGGAGACTACCAAAAGAATTTTTTGTGAAGGAATTTATGCACTTTGTAAGCGGTGGAGGACTTGCATTGAGCGTGGGGGAGTTTATGTTGAAAAGTAACACAGCTTTGTTCCACTTCTGCACAATAAATAATATTTTAAAAAATATTTAAGGTTTTCATTTGACTCACTCTCGTATATATTGTTGTATCCTACGTCAAATGTGTGATTTTTTTTTTTTTTTTGTGTAAGTTAAGTTTGAAGACACAGGCCTGCAGTAGACAGCTACTACTTTCATATAATACATTTAAATGGTGATTAAGTGGAAGACACTACCAGACAAAGTCAACGACTCCCACATTGACTGTAGATAACTTGATTTTCCATTCTGCACCTTCTCAAGAAGACGATTTTAACATCGTTGAAACGATGGTAAAGTTTAATAAAAGTGTATTTTGCAACTGGCTGGCTGTTATTCCTAGCGCTTTGAAGGTCTTGCATGTACAGTTGATGAAGCGCAGCCATGTTCAGAGTCATACAAAATAAGTCGAATTTACGAGCGGCTGGTGTCTCGCATGTAGATAAAGTCGTGGCCCGACCTGTACACGGGCTCGGTCTTTATAACACAAAGGTACGCCCTGCGCTATGCTCCGGATTGATCGGCAAAGAATTAACACAGTACCAAAATTAAATGTTTGGGTTTCTAAGTTTACGAGACATTTTCAGGGCGCCATGAAGTTTCTGCAGTGGAGTGGCGTGCATCGTCAGGAGAGAAGAGGGTGCGCTGTAGGTGGCTGTAGCGCGTGCCGCGGGCGGCGCCGGCGGCGCCGGCGAGTGCTCCTTTTAGCATTCAGGTAACCGCGCTTCTTTTGTGGCGGCCTGCGTTCCCATCTTGGCAGAAAGGAGGGCGAAAGAAAGCGGCCATTGTGCGCCATAGCTCAGGGTCGCGCTGTCTCGCTGCCGCTGCAGCCGCGGCGTAATGAAAACCGCTGGTCGGCTGCGAGCGCGCTGGCGGGCGCCAACTCACTTTATTAGTGTAATGGAAATGTTTTAAACTGGCATGAATTCCTTCGGGTCGGGCCAGCCACAGCGCCTCATCAGGTAATTGGTGACCGGTCATTAGCTAATGGTTCAATCACTAAAATGTTAGTGGCACATCTCATATTCTCTCTCTGTACGCCCGGTGTTAGTATCGGAATGGCAGCCGCGCGCCTGACAAAGTTACTGCTCATTGTGACAGGGGTCGCGGCGAGGGCTCTGCCCAGTGCACGCGCGGGCAATTTGTGTAATTGGAGGGCGCCGGACAGCGCGCAAGTGTCTCAGTCAGCAGAGGTGGCCGGCCGACTCGCGCGCATCTGGGTAAAAATGTGAAAACAAAACACGTGTCCGGTGGAATCCATCAGTAAATGCTCTGCTGTTAACATTCGCAACTGAACCGCTACTTACGGAGTGCAACGCTTCAGGTGGGAGGGGTGATCACAGGCAGTTTTATCCGTAGCTCTATCATTCGCATGCGAGCCGACCTCCTGGACAACCACAACTCCGGCCATTTACAATGTTCCCGTCAATGCCATTACATTGTTTCTACCTAGAGTTGTAAAACTACCGCACGCTAACAGACTACCGCAAACAAGCACAGCCTACGGCAGTTTGATAGCTCTGGTCAGTTAAGGTCGTACCAGCGTTACCTACACAATATGTGTGTTGCATACCTATAAGGCATTACCTCCTTATGATCGCTTTCTTTACACATTCGATCAGTGTTGCACGACATTCCTTTAAAAATCGGAATCAGGGAACCGTCTAGAAACTGGGTTAGGATATACTGTATAAAGGGCCAGGTAACCTATGGAGCATTTTCTTGCTACATACAGCGTGACAATTATTGAATTATATAAAAAAAGGCTATTTACAATTCGTACAGACACCAGATGGCAGTTATAAGTGTAGAGGGACATGAAAGGGAAGCTGTGGTTGGGAAAGGAGTGAGATAGGGTTGTAGCCTATCCCCGATGTTATACAATCTGTATATTGAGCAAGCAGTAAAGGAAACAAAATAAAAATTTGGAGTAGGAATTAAAATCTACGGAGAAGAAATTAAAATTTTGAGGTTCGTCGATGACATTGTAATTCTGTCAGAGACAGCAAAGGATCTGGAAGAGCAGCTGAACGTAATGGACAGTGTCTTGAAAGAAGGATATAAGATGAACATCAACAAAAGCAAAACGAGGATAATGAAATGTAGTCGAATTAAATCGGGTGATGCTAGGGGAATTAGATTAGGAAATGAGACGCTTAAAGTAGCAAATGAGTTTTTCTATTTGGGGAGCAAAATAACTGATGATGGTCGACGTGGAGAGGATATAAAGTGTAGACTGACAATGGCAAGGAAAGCGTTTCTCAAGAAGAAAAATTTGTTAACTTCGAGTCCAGATTTAAGTGTCAGGAAGTCGTTTCTGAAAGTATTTGTATGGAGTGTAGCCATATATGGAAGTGAAACGTGGACGATAAATAGTTTAGACAAAAAGAGAGTAGAAGCTTTCGAAATGTGGTGCTACAGAATGATGCTGAAGATTAGGTGGGTAGATCACATAACTAATGAGGAGGTATTGAATAGAATTGGAGAGAAGAGAAATTTGTGGCACAACTTGACAAGAAGAAGGGATTGGTTGGTAGGACATATTCTGAGGCATAAAGGGATCACCGATTTAGTATCGGAGGGCAGCACGGAGGGTAAAAATCGTAGAGGGAGACCAAGAGATGAATACACTAAATAGATTCAGAAGGATGTACGCTCCAGTAGTTACTGGGAGATGAAAAAGCTTGCACAGGATAGATTGGAATGGAGAGCTGCATCAAATGGTTCAAATGGCTCTAAGCACTATGGGACTTAACATCTGTGGTCATCAGTCCCCTAGAACTTAGAACTACTTAAACCTAACTAACCTAAGGACATCACACACATCCATGCCCGAGGCAGGATTCGAACCTGCGACCGTAGAGCTGCATCAAACTAGTCTCTGGACTGAAGACCACAACAATAAGAAAACCAACAACATGTATGATTAGAAGACTCTACGGGGAGAATGTCTCGAAATCAGTTAGACTTCTGGAAGTTTCACGAAGACTCTACGGGGAGAATGTCTCGAAATCAGATTGACTTCTGGATGTTTCACGTAAGATGAAAGCACATTTACTATGCAGTTTAACTGTTTTGTTGCGTTGCAGAGGCTCCTCTTCCATACCAAAATTTTTAAAATTTAGAAGAATCTTTCGGACAGCTCGTGTGCAACGGATTTGTGATTACGCAGAAGATGCGTTGCTCCGTGAAAGAATACATTTTACCAGGCGAGAGATGGACTCTGTGGACCGTAAGTTACTACAACTGCATTTATTTATTGCTAACACTGTATCGGTAGATCTGTGGAATAAAATAGTTTAACGTTCAAATCAATGGAATCTATAATGGAAGTGACCACCAATAGGCATAAGAAGTAGTTCAATATAATAAGATCTAATGTACAGAGTACTAATAACACTGTAATGGCAGAGACTGTTATTAACAAATCGTCAAGAGCATTATCTCAGGATGAGATTTCAGTTCTCGCAAAAGGAGGTAATTATGCTATTACTCCTACACATGTACCAGTGGAAGAGATTATTGCGAATGTGGAAGCAGGGAATCGAACCCTCCCTAAGGCAACTGCTAATGCAATTCGTATTGAAATCACAAGGGTTTTATGCCATAATAAGCGATTGGAGAGTAATTTAACTAAGGGGGAGGGAAAGGTCCTCAGGGATTTAAATGCGGACGAGGGGATAGTTGTTCTTCCATCTGATAAAGGCAATGCCACTGTGATGATGAACAAAGAGGACTACAGAAGTAAGATTTTGGATCTATTAGTGGCGGGACATTACAATAAACTTAGAAGAGACTCGACGGCTGTTATTTTGAGGAAAACTAATACGTTGATAAAGTCTTCTACTTCCATTCCACAGTAGGATAAAAAAGTTTTGCTAAGGAGTGAAGCTAAGTGTCCCAGACTTTATGGTTTACCTAAATTTCACAAAATAAATCTCCCTCTGAGACCCATTGTTAGTGCGATTGATTCCCCTGCTTATCAAATATCTAGGTATTTAGCTACTCTTCTACAAACACACATTGGTAAGACTGATTCTTATGTGAGGGATTCACGTCATTTTATTGAGAAAATTGAAGGTCCAACTTTGGCTCCTGAAGACATTCTGGTTAGATTTGATATTGTATATCTGTTTACTATGATTCCGGTCAATGAAGTTATGGTTTACATAACGGAAGTTTTTCCTGAAGATTTGACCGCTCTGTTTAGACACTGTCTCACATCTAGCCAGTTCCAGTGGGATGAGGAGTTTTATGAGCAAGTGGATGGTGTTGCCATGGGCAACCCGTTGAGCCCTGCGATTGCCAATTTTTAGATGGAGAAACTTGAACAATTAGCGTTGAATAAAGTAAATAAGAAACCATGTTGTTGGTATCGTTATGTAGACGACACATTCGTGGTTTGGACACACGGTAAAAAAGCCTTCGACGAATTTTTTGATTATCTTAATAGCATAAGTCCTAAAATTCAGATTACCATTGATGTGGAAAAAGACCAGGCTATTTCGTTTCTCGATGCGTTAGTCATGAGACAGACCGATGGCAGTCTAAAACATAAAGTGTTTCGGAAGAGCACACATACTGATAGGTACTTACATAAGAACTCCAATCATCACCCACAACATAAAAGAGGTGTAATCAAAAGTTTAGTGGACAGGGCAAAACGGATTTGTACGCCGGAACATCTGGATACGGAACTGAATCATCTGAAACAGGCCTTCGAAAAGAATGGGTACTCAAACAAAGAAATTAATAGAGTTTTAAAACCTAATTACAGCAGGCCAAAGAACAAGACTGGTACACAGCAATGGAAGAACACGGTGTATTTACCTTTCGTTAGTAAGGTTACAGATCGAATCGGCAAAATTTTTCTGAAACATAAAGTAAAACCGGTATCCAAACGTACCAGAAAAATAGGAAAAGTACTTCGTTCTGTTAGAGAGACAAGGCCATCATTATCATCTAGCGGTGAGTATAAAATTCCGTGTACTTGTGGCAAGGTCTATATTGGTACTACGCAAAGAAGTGTGAATACGAGGGTAAAGGAGCATAAAAGTCTTTGCCGACTGGGAAAAATAGATAAATCGGCCGTTGAGGTTATTGAAATTTATAAACATGAAGATAATTTTAATAGGAAAGAAGAGGCCTTGAAATTAAGCGAGCTATGGACAGTGGGGTTACAGAATCGATAAGTGATTTTTATCTATGACGGACTATTATCGATAGTTACATTTTGTCTTTGACTAGTTTTCTCTCTGCTACTATGTGCAAGCTAGACCACGCCCACTTTCCTCGGTATTTAGGCCGCTCTCCGACGCCCGACTCGTCAGTCGGCAGTACCAGCCATACCTCCGAGGATGTCGAACGTGGTATTGGACGAAATGTTAAAAAAAAAAAAGAAAAGAAAATGGCCATATAACTCGGAAGAATTATCAACAACAGTACCATCCGGTCGTGAAAGCCTTCATTGTATAACAACATGAAGAAATGTAAATTAGTTACAAACGACGGCGTGCACACACTTTATTCAACATGTAAACTCAACTGCAGATATACAGATTTAGATTATGACGTGTTCGATATGCCTACCATCATTGGCGATGTGTGGCGCAGACAAATAGCGAAATTCTGCAGTACCTGCGGAAGTGTCAGAACATCGATACTCTCGATGACCTCCTGAGTGGCTGGTTTTGTGTTTATTGCTGTATATCTTAATATAGCCCACAAAAAGGAATCGCATGTGTTCAGATTCAGAGAAAATGGCGGCAAATCGAGACCCATACCAGTGGCCTCTGGGTACCCTTCAGCCAGAATGTGGTCTCCAATGAGCTCCTTCAGGACATCAAACACTCTCTTGCTTCGATGGGGTTGAGCTAAGGTTTGCTTGAACCACATCTTGTCGAAATCAGGACCACTCTGGATAATAGGGATGAAATCAGCATCCAAAAGCTTCACGTATTGTTTGGTAGTCACCCTGCCATCAAGGAATATCGCGCAGATTATTCTGTGACTGGAAATTGCACCCACATAATCGCCTGTTGAGGGTGAAGAGACTTCTTGATCGCGAAATGCGGATTCTCAGTGCCCCAAATGCACCAGTTTGTATTATTGATGAACCCATCCAAATGAAAGTGAGCTTAATCGCTAAACCAAACGATACAATTCCCATCATGCCACGCGGCCAACCGCGCAGTCCAAGCGTCGTAACGCAAACCGTTCGGAAGTTATGACGATTTTACTTCATATAGTTCAATAATAGTCAACTTGTACTTATCCTCTAGCCTGTTTGTTAGGAATAAACAATACTTACAGCGAAATTGGCATGGTCAATGTTTAATTCAGGTTTCATTCGAAAATCATTGATGTTGAAAAATTACATTTGCAGAGACTATGCCTGACTTACTGCTCTCAATTACTGCTTTATTATACAATCATAGCCTGCTTTGGCTTTCAAACGCCATCTTCAAATAACAATAATAAAAAATAGTGCCTTACGATTGTTGATTTGTAGGGAAACAGAGATCTGTTGTAGTAAAAATAAAGAAAACAATGCATATTTATCATGTAGCACTAGGAAAAGCAATTCCTCAACAAATAGCTAAAATAAAAAAGCGCAAAAAATATATATAAAAATCCCTTCACTACTTACTAAATTATACAAAACATATTTTTGTTCTACACAAACACTTTAGCATTTATCAGTAACAGCAGGAAACTGTTGCTTTTTATCATGATGAAGAAAGTTCTATTGGTACAGAATAACAACAATAATTAAATATTTTTTACGTTTGTGCATATAAACTTTACTTGCATCGAAACTAATACATAAAAGCGCAGACGTCATTCGATCATGTAATTTTTATTAGTTTTAAAACACAATTTACAGTCTGTAAATATGTAAAATACACAATGGACTGAGTGATGTGTGGGTATTTGTGCGAAACAACCACTCAAATAAAAATAAGTAAATAAATAAAAATAAAAAATAGGCGTCGTCGGCTCGTATTTTCTCTTTTACACATTCATTTACGTTTGTTTCCCTACCAGTTCTACCAATGCTGCCGGTAGTCCTAGAATTTACTACGTCATTTATCAAATGAACCAAAACTACCGGGCAGTAGTTTTAGTAGAGCGCAGATCTGTTTGTACGTCACGCATACCCCGTCTCAGTATTAAATATAAAATTTTCTTGATCTAGGAGATGGTAGGACATTGACGGACAGCGGATCGGCCGGCCGGAGTGGTCGTGCGGTTCTAGGCGCTACTGTCTGGAACCGAGCGACCGCTACGGTCGCAGGTTCGAATCCTGTCTCAGGCATAGATGTATGAGATGTAACAAGTGTTTAATCAGTTCTAAGTTCAAGGCGACTGATGACCTCAGAAGTTAAGTCGCATAGTGCTCAGAGCCATTTGAACCATTTGAACAGCGGTTCGTGTCGGACAAGAACAGCCTCCAATCTCTACACGGTTTTCAAGAAGAACAATAGTGCGTTTCACTGTAAACCAGAGACTAAAAAATGGCTTGGTCTCTGGCTGGTTAGTTGGTTGGTTGATTTGGGGGAGGAGAGCAGACAGCGAGGTCATCGGTTCTATCGGGTTAGGGAAGGATGGGGAAGGAAGTCGGCCGTGCCCTTTCAAAGGAGCCGTCTCGGCATTTGCCTGAAGTGATTTAGGGAAATCACAGAAAACGTAAGTCAGGATGGGCGGACGCTGGCTTGAACCGCCGTCCTCCCGAATGCAAGTCCAGTGTGGTAACCACTGCGCCACCTCGCTCAGTAGGCTTGGTCTCTCATCAGTCCTTTCTGATACATATATATCAACTAAGTTTTGGAAGACTTTAATTCTAAAACCCCAATAAGATGGACTTGGGAAGAAACGCATTTATTAACGCTATTTTATTTTAAAACTATTTCAATAAAAGCAGTCTTTATCGCCTGAAACTTATTTATTTGAGTCGCTGATTGATTTACATCTCTTATTGGATCATCATCAGACCATTTTATAGTGTGGCAAAGAGTAATATTCTTTCTTAGAGGTCGAGGGACTCAAATACAATTACGGCAACAAAACAATATAAAAGTGTGCCTAATACATGCTTGTTGGCAGCAGGAGACGTTGGCGTGCAGCAGGCCGCTCTCGAGAGACGTAAATAACACTTCTGAATAAGGCTCAGGCGCTACTAGCTTAACAGCGAAAGCTCTATCCACCAACTCCGGCATGAGCTCATCAATAACGGATGGTGTGAGTCATGATTGCATTTCGCGGAATCAATTTATGAAAATATGTATTTATTAGGAGTTTGGCAGTGGCATAAACATCTGAAGATGGATGCTTTAAATATTATGCAGAGGACTTGCATTATAAAAATTTCAAAAACACCGAAGATATCATTATTCAATGACATTGGCTAATTTAAACGTAAGCTGTCCTTTGCAGAGACTTACGGTAGATGTGAGTGCAGCAAAGATGTTTCGTAGGTCACCAACTGCTAATCAAGGAAACGAAGTATGACTCGATATGTTGCAGCGTCATTAGTCAAAGACGTTACGGAGCCTAGTTAGAAGCAAGAACGCCAAATGGTAACCAAGTACATGATATCGGAAAATTATAAGCACCGTAATCAGTCAAAGATGTTTCGTAGTTACCTGAAGCTACGTTTTGAAATGGTGTATTGTGTATATGTACATGTTCATTAGCTCCTGTTGTATAGCTATGTTTCAGAAGATATAATATTATCGTGTAAAAGACCAAGCTACTATTTGCAAGTGAAATGTGTATAAAATATACATTGGTGTCCAAAATTAAGGCAAGAAACAGAAATTTTGCAAGGTTGTGTTTATTTTGCCACAAAATAGTAAGGTGACAATAAAGTAGAAACAATGTAAAGAACAAAGGACGTAAAGAACTAAAGCATGCATAAAGGTAGACAAAGATGTTCTCCGTTTTTTCCAACTTAACGGATTTGCACGCACATTTTGACAGTTGGTTAATGTACTCAGTATGGAGTAGTAACACCTCTGGCAGCACCTCTGATAACGACGGGGCATGCTGTGGATGATGTCATGTATCTTATGTAGAGGCAATAACGCCCTTTCTTTCTGCAGATCTGCTCGAAAGTCTTGTAGAGGGGTTGGTGGGTGCTGTCGAGATGCAGCCCCTTTCCCTAGTGCATCCTGGACGTAGTCTATGGGATTCAAATTGAGAAAGCGAGTAGGCCACGCCATGTGTGCAATATCTGCCATTGCCAGGAAAACATCAACCACCCGTGCTCTTTGAGGTCGAACATTATCGTCCAGCAATGCGAAGTCGGGGCCCACAACACCTCGCCACAGCCGGACGTGAGGTGCTCAGATCTCGTCACAATACCTGGCAGCAGTTAAACCTTGCCCATTCACCCTTACGTTCATGAACAGGTGTTCGAGTGGTCAACATAATCCCTGCCAACATCATTAGGGATCCTCCTCGATATCGGTTTCTTTCCACAATGTTTGGGTCCCGAAATCGTGTTCCACGTTCCCTCCACAATGCGAAACTGCTGCGAATCATTCTCCATATCAAATCTGGACTCATCTGTGAAAAGAACATTGGCCCGCTGTTCGACCGTCCAGATGGCATGCAGAAGACTCCACTCTAGATGTTCCCTTCTGTGAAGGCCGGCCAGCGGCACACACACAGCAGATTTGCCACAGTAAAGGACACTCTGCCGAAGCCTTCTGCACCTCGTTTGCCTCTATAAAACACGTCCAGTGGATGCTGCAAGGTTAGACGCCAGTAGCCGTGCAGTACTTAGGCGGTACCGTCATGCCCTTACTGCCAAACAACGCTCCTCTCTTCCTGATGTATCAAATGATCGGCCCTGCCGTGGTCTTAGGGGTACCAGTTTCGGTCTCTATGAACTGTCGCCACACCTGAGAAACAAGTCGTAGATTCACATTAAGCCATCGGGCCACAGAAGTTTACGACTGTCCTACTTCCGTTCTTCCTATGGCCCTCCACCGCAGCAGTCTGGTAGGCGTCTTCTCTGTGCCATACTGCATCGTCTGTGTTTGTGTGTACAGCAATTGTGGATGAGGGACGACGCTACCCCGTTTGATAGGTGCCCTGACGATGGTTGGCGAGGATGTCCGTTGATCAGAATGCCACCTTATTTGCAGAACACGATCGTACGACATCTGTTGACAGTTTGTATGATTACATCATGAATTAGACACAAAACGAAGCAATAACCGGTTTGTTGCTTTAATTTCGGACACCAGTGTAAATATATACATCTAAAATGCAAATGTCCTTAGATTGTACACGAGTCTTGGCAAAAAAAAAAAAAAAAAAGCGACAAAATTTATGACATTTGTAACTTAGTGCATTTAAAATGAGCCAATATCGTGCGATAACGATTTCTTCGCTGTTTTTGAGACTTCATAACGTACGAATTCTACATAAATATAATTCATCCTTAGCTGTTCATTCTATGACCGAACTTCTAATAATTATACTTTCATCGAAAGATTTTAAGGAGACAGCCTACTGGGACAGCGAGAGATCTTGATCAGACGTGTAAACGCGATCATGAGCGCCTAAGAACTGGTTATGATCGAGGTTCCCGTGTTTTGACAATTAAGGTAGGTTTGGCTGGAACAGTTGCAGAGGGGTAGGGTACTTCACACTCCTCTCCACACACGATGGTGTCTTTCAGACATGAAAAGCCCAAGGAAAGAGACGCACTGCTCCGCAACGGTAAAAACCCGAGCGGTTGAAGGGGGCCTATGGAGATCCTCTCCTGGGCACATATACACGACCATGTGAAAAATGAACTTATTCAGAAATTAATAGCTATTGATCCATATGTGTCACTGAGGAGCCAGTTGGCTCACCTTATGCAGAAAGGAAGGATGATTACACGAGAGAAGAAGCGCTTTCGTTATCCCCCCGTTTGTAAGTTCTTTTAAATTCGAAATACACCAAGGGTCTCTCTCAGGCCTTCACGGACAGCAATTGCCATCCCTACCTTGTACAAAAACAGATTTCCCGTGCCTTGTCTCTCCAGTCACATGCCGTTTCCCAAAATCCCACCAGCTGGCCACTGAGGAGCATTACTTTCATTGCTCAGTACCACCCGGGACTGGAGCAACTAAATCACATTTTCATCTAGGGTTGGACTATCTTTCGTTGCACCCTGAAATGAGGAATCTTCTATTCAATATTCTTCCCACCTCTTCCACAGTAGTATTTCGCCATCCACCGAACCTACACAATATTCTCATCCATCCCTGCTGCCGGCCGGTGTGGCCGAGCGGTTCTAGGAGCTTCAGTCTGGAACCGCGCGACCGCTACGGTCGCAGGTTCGAATCCTGTCTCCGTCGTGGATGTGTGTGATGCCCTTAGGTTAGTTAGGTTTAAGTAGTTGTAAGTTCTAGGAGACTCACGACCTCAGATGATAAGTCCTTTAGTGCTCAGACCCATTTCAACCATATTCCAAACCTGCTCCCAAAAAACACTTGTCTTACGGCTCATATCCCTATAGTAGACCTTCACGCAAGACCTCTCAAAATGTTGAAATGTGTGTGAATTCCTTCGGGACCAAACTGCTAAGCTCATCGGTCCGTAGACTTACACACTACTTAAACTAACTTATGCTAACAACAACACACACACCCATGCCCGAGGAGGGACTCGAACCTCCGGCGGGAGGGGCCGCGCAAGCAAGACCTCTCCCATACATCTCCCCATCACCAACTGCTCCAATCCGGTCACAAGCATCATCTATCCCATCAAAGGCAGGGTTACCTGTGAAACCAGCCACATGATCTAGAAGCTAAGCTGCAAGCATTGTGCTGCATCCTGTGTGGGCATGACCACCAATAAGCTGTCTGTCCACATGAATGGCCAACTACCAGTTGGACCGTCTAGTTAGTGAGCATGCTGTCCAACATGACGTTCTACATTTCAGTGAATGCTTCACAGCCTATGGCCCTAGATCCTTTCCCCCAACTACAGATTTTCTGAATTTCACAGCTAGGAACTCTCCTTGCAATATATCCTATATTCCTATAGCCCTCCTGGCCTCAGCCTTCGTTACTTATTGTTCATTACCCATTTAGCCCATTTCGTGTTCCCATTCCAGCACTTCACCGCTCCCTGTTCCACAAGTGAACCCACAGTCTTTTTGAAGTGATAATTAAATCAAGACCCTATGCTCACGTGCCCGACCGGGACTCGAAGCCGGAGTCTCCTTTTACATGGTCCCCGTTGATGTATATCAACGCCTGTCAACAGCTTAGGGTCTTGACTTAATTGTCATTTCATTCTACAAGAGCCGCATAGTCACCGATGGTATTTGTTCCTTCGAACATGTCCTTAAGAACAGATACCATCTTCATTTACAGGGTGGTCCCTTGATAGTGACCAGGCCGAATATCTCACGAAATAATCATCAAACGAAAAAACTACAAAGAACGAAACTCCTCTAGCTTGAAGGGGGAAACCAGATAGCGCTATGGTTGGCCCACTAGATGGCGCTGCCATAGGTCAAACGGATATCAACTGCGTTTTTTTAAAAATAGGAACCCCCATTTTTTATTACATACTCGTGTAGTACGTAAAGAAATATGATTGTTTTAATTGGACCACTTTTTTCGCTTTGTGATAGATGGCGTTGTAATAGTCACAAACGTATAAGTACGCGGTATCACGTAACATTCCGCCTGTGCGGACGGTATTTGCTTCGTGATACATTACCCGTGTTAACATGGACCGTTTACCAATTGCGGAAAAGGTCGATATCGTGTTGATGTATGGCTATTGTGACCAAACCGCCCAACGGGCGTGTGCTATGTATGCTGCTCGGTATCCTGGACGACATGATCCAAGTGCCCGGACCGTTCGCCGAGTAGTTACGTTATTTAAGGAAACAGGAAGTGTTCAGCCACATGTGAAACGTCAACCACGACCTGCAACAAATGATGATGCCCAAGTAGGCGTTTTAGCTGCTGTCGCGACTAATCCGCACATCAGTAGGAGACAAATTGCGAGAATCGGGAATCTCAAAAACGTTGTTGTTGAGAATGCTACATCAACATCGACTGCACCTGTACCATATTTCTATGTACCAGGAATTGGATGGCGACGACTTTGAACGTCGTGTACAGTCCTGCCACTGGGCACAAGAGAAATTACAGGACGATTTTTTGCATGCGTTCTATTTAGCGACGAAGCGTCATTCACCAACAGTGGTAACGTAAACCGGCATAATATGCACTATTCGGCAACGGAAAATTAACGATGGCTGCGACAAGTGGAACATCAGCGAATTGGCGGGTTAATGTATAATTGGCCCCCATTTTATCGATGGAAATGTAAATGGTACAATGTATGCTGATTTCCTACGTAATGTTCTACCGGTGTTACTACAAGATTTTTCACTGCATGACAGAATGGCGACGTACTTCCAACATGATAGTTGCCCGGCACGTAGTTCGCGTGCGGTTGAAGCGGTATTGAATAGCATATTTCATGACAGGTGGATTGGTTGTCGAAGCACCATACCATGGCTCGCGCGTTCACCGGATCTGACGTCCCCGGATATCTTTCTGTGGGGAAAGTGGAAGGATATTTGCTATCGTGATCCACCGACAACGACTGACAACATGCGTCAGCGCATTGTCAATGCATGTGCGAATATTACGGAAGCCGAACTACTCGCTGTTGAGAGGAACGTCATTACACGTATTGCCAAATGCTTTGAGGTTGACGGACATCATTTTAGCATTAATTGCGTTAAAGTGGTATTTACAAGTAATCACGCTGTAACAGGATGCGTTGTCGGAAATGATAAGTTCACAAAGGTACATGTATCACAGTACATGTATCACATTGGAACAACCGAAACAAAATATTCAAACGTTCCTACGTTCTGTACTTTAATTTAAAAAAACCTACCTGTCACCAACTGTTCGTCTAAAATTATGAGCCATATGTTTGTGACTATTACAGCACCATCTATCACAAAGCGAAAAAAGTGGTCCAACTAAAACATTCATATTTCTTTACGTACTACACGAATATGTAAAAAAAATATGGGGTTTCCTATTTTAAAAAACGCAGTTGATATCCGTCAGACCAATGGCAGCGCCATCTAGCGGGCCAACCATAGCGCCATCTGGTTTCCCCCTTGAAGCTAGACATCTTTGGTTCTTTGTAGTTTTTTCGTTTGACGCTTATTTCGTGAGATATATGGCCCGGTCACGATTAATGGACCACCCTGTAGTTAAGTCTAACCGGCCATTTACCTTCTTCTTCTGTGCTGGATGCACACGCATCGCCCGAACTCTTATGGGACTCGCTAAGATTGTCTGCCGCGAGTAATAAGTGTAATGGGCAGAGGCACTAAGTGTGTGGACATTAAGCTGGGAATGTGGGTCTCACGGGATCGTGCAAGGGATAAATCCCTGCAGTGGCACTATCCTTTGTGTCATCGGTGGCTCAGATGGACAGAACGTTTGCCATGTAAGCAGGAGATCCTGGTTTCGAGTCCCTGTCGGCGCACACATTCTCAACTGTCCCCGTCGATGTATACCAACGCCTGTCCACAGCTTAGGGTCTTGAATTAATTATCGTTTCATCCTAAGAGAGCTGCATGGTCACCGATGGTTTCTGTTCTTTCGGACATGTCTGAAAGAACAGATACCATCTCCACACAATGTTTTAACTTCTCTCCTTTTCCACTCCCGCCCCTCTACCCTCAGTTTAACATCCTGACACGACTGCACACCAGCTACTCTACTGCCCTACCCTCTTCCTGTGTGCTCCCACAATCAGTACTTTCCAGTTCTCCACCCGTTTGCTGCTATACCTCTCCCTTCGTGCCACAGCATCCTCCTTAACCCCACCATCCAGTTTGCATCTCCCACACGCGGTGCTACTCGCAGTCTGGCCTTGGCAGCCAGAGACTGTAGTTATGTGTGTTTGTGTGTGTTGTCTCATTCCGATGAAGCTTTTTTTTTTACAAAAAGATTACTTGTTGACAGTCTTTTTCTTGTGTCTATCTGCGACTCAGCATGCCCGCTATATGGCGAGCAGCATCAGTTGTTTTCGTAATATTATCATTATTCCATCCTGGAATTTCCATTGTTTGAATTTGTTATTGTAAATTAGATATTAAGTATAATTTTTGAACCATAAAAGCAAATATCTCGGCAACGCGTTGCGCTATGACAACAAAAAAGGTGTCTATGCATACATCTCATAGAGCTGTATTTCACAGTCGTAGTAGACTTACTGAAATTGTACCCATTTTTATAGGACAGGCAGAAATATTCATTTCGCTCAGTAAAAACCGTTTTCCTGCTAAATAACTTTGTCGTTGTTGTCATGGTCTTCAGTTCTGAGATTGGTTTGATACAGCTCTCCATGCTACTCTATCCTGTGCAAGCTTCGTCATCTCCCAGTACGTACTGCAGCCTACATCCTTCTGAATCTGCTTAGTGTATTCATCTCTTGGTCTCCCTCTACGATTTTTACCCTCCACGCTTCCCTCCAGTGCTAAATTGGTGATCCCTTGATACCTCAGAATATGTCCTACCAACCGATCCCTTCTTCAAGTCAAGTTGTGCCAAAACTCCTCTTCTCCACAATTATATTCAGTACCTCCCCATTAGTTATGTGATCTACCCATCTAATCTTCAGCATTCTTCTGTAGCATCAGATTTCGAAAGCTTCTATTCTGTTCTTGTCCAAACTATTTATCGTCCATGTTTCGCTTCCATACATGGCTGCACTCCATACAAATACTTTCAGAAACGACTTCCTGACACTTAAATCTATACTCGATGTTAACAAATTTCTCTTCTTTAGAAACGCTTTCCTTGTCATTGCCAGTCTACATTTTATATCCTCTCTACTTCGACCATCATCAGTTATTTTGCTCCCCAAATAGCAAATTCCTTTAATACTTTAAGTGTCTCATTTCCTAATCTAATTCCCTCAGCATCACCCGACTTTATTCGACTACATTCCATTATCCTCGTTTTGCTTTTGTTGATGTTCATCTCATACCCTCCTTTCAAGACACTGTCCATTCCGTTCAGCTGCTCTTCCAAGCCCTTTGCTGTCTCTGACAGAATTACAATGTCATCGGTGAACCTCAAAGTCTTTATTTCTTCTCCATGGATTTTAATACCTACTCGGAACTTTTCTTTTGTTTCCTTTACTGCTTGTTCAATATACAGATTGAATAGCATCGGGGAGAGGCAACAACCCAGTCTCACTCCCTTCCCAACCACTGATTCCCTTTCATATCTCTCGACTCTTGTAACTGCCATCTGGTTTCTGTAAAAATTGTAAATAGATTTTCGCTCCCTATATTTTATCCCTGCCACATTCAGAATTTGAAAGAGAGTATTCCAGTCAACAATGTCAAAAGCTTTCTCTAAGTCTACAAATGCTAGAAACGTAGGTTTGCCTTTCCTTAATCTTTATTCTAAGATAAGTCGTAGGCTCAGTATTGCCTCACGTGTTCCAACTTTTCTACGGAATCCAAACAGATCTTCCCCGAGGTCGACTTCTACCAGCTTTTCCAACGTCTGTAAAGGATTCGCGTTAGTATTTTGCAGCTGTGGCTTATTAAACCGATAGTTCGGTAATTTTCACATCTGTCAACATTTGCTGTCTTTGGAATTGGAATTATTATATTCTTCTTGAAGTCTGAGGTAATTTCGCCTGTCTCGTACATCTTGCTCACCAGATGGTAGAGTTTTGTTAGGACTGGCTCTCCCAAGGCTGTCAGTAGTTCTAATGGACTGTTGTCTACTCCCGGGGCCTTGTTTCGACTTACGTCTTTCAGTGCTCTGTCAAACTCTTCACGCAGTATCATAACTCCCATTTCATCTTCATCTACATCCTCTTCCATTTCCATAATATTGTCCTCAAGAACATCGCCCCTGTATATACTCCTTCCACCTTTCTGCTTTCCCTTCTTTGCTTAGAACTGAGTTTCCGTCTGAGCTCTTGATATTCATGCAAGTGGTTCTCTTTTCTCCAAAGGTCTATTTAATTTTCATGTTGGCAGTAACTTTAAAAACCCTAAATGTAGCGGCAGTGTTGTTCACCAAAAATAAGTAGGAAATTTTTGGAATGTTTACTTTAAATTATTTATTAATATTAATTCCCAATGCACTGAAAAACTAAGAGTAGCCAAACATAAGAAAACGAAGGCAACACGAGATTTCTCGAAAAGTTCCTTGTAAACTGATGTAAAATATGTATTTTAAATGTTTGGATTAAGAATTTCAGAAATTATCTCATTAAGAAGTTGTCCATTCGGCTCCAACAGTCGTATACTGAGGTTACATAGGAGTATCGGTCTTTAAGAGGATTGTTCGGTGTAGACTTTTCTTTGGTGCAGTCTCTGTGTGTTGGTGTGTTTGATGTGCGGCAACATAACCGCAGTTTGTGAGTGCTGTATTATTCTTAGTGTCCTACTCTGTTTCCTGGTGCGTCGATTGTGAGTAGGACAATCCTCTGGAGACTTCATCAAATTTAAGCTGTTGCTTCCAGTTACAAGTGGGACTTCGAGTAGTTTTAGTGGGTAGTGACTGTGGGATTTGAAGTCTGAATAGGTGCTGATGAACTTAAACCATTTTCTTCGGGAAATCTCACAGGATTTATCGTGAATTTCGTGATAGCCTCCACTTATACTTAAATCCTCGATCGGACTATGAGTTTTTAGGTATAAACTGTGAACTATATATTTTAATCGTTTTTGTTTCAAATGTTTATGAGACAAGCAGTAAACTTCATTACAAAAAATTTAACGAACTATAAGCACGTGCCTAATTTCTAGTGTAGCAATTCCCGCCTGCATCTATTTGAAAAGATGTTTTGGGCACATTGCAGCAGGTGTGAAATGGCGGCCGTAGACAGAAAATGTAGCTACATTATTAGGTCCAGCAACATCTTGTCGCGGCCCATTGACCTGTATTGGCCTTGGTTGTGTGTTGATGATATTTTCGTGCATTAGCACGAGCGGGCTTCGAGATAATGTATAGAGGAAAGATTGAACGTACTGACTCTAACTTTGGCACGTTTTACAATACATATAGTCGTCACCCACCAACGCAAACGCACTACATCAGACAGCTCGTTGCGACAGCAGCAGTCTTCAGCAACGGAGCACAGTCGCAGTCACATAAAAAATTAAGTTTTAGCAGCAGACGCATTAATTTTGTAGTTTTCCAGCCCTTCTACCAGCCAAAGCAACGGATTGTGAAATTAAATGGTCACCTAGAGACTATGATTCCACAGCTAGGGGAAGCGAGCCTCAGAACACGTGAAGTCAAGAAGAAGCAGTGTAAATGACAGGCTCACTAGTTTGATGATTCAGGTGAAAAGTAAAATCTAAAATTCTATGGGTAATTGGAAAAGTTCGGTGGGAAAGGAGGGAGGCAAAATAAATAATTCCATGGCCGGGTTTGAAGATGAATTGAAAACTCATGTGGAAAATTGTCTGTTGAGCGTAAAAAGTGATTTGAGTGATAAAACTGAGGCATTAAACAGTGAAGTGGCGGATTTAACAGTAAATTTTGGGGAAGAGAAAGAGGATGTGTTTTTGCCACAGTTAATAAAGTTGAGGCTGAATTGAGGGTGGTGACTGATTCAGGCAAGCAATTGTGTAATACAAGGGATGAGGAACCAAAGTAAGCTCTGAGCGAATCATCCTCATCATCATCATCATTTAAGACTGATTATGCCTTTCAGAGTTCAGTCTGGAGCATAGCCCCCTTATGAAATTCCTCCATGATCCCCTATTCAGTGCTAACATTGGTGCCTCTTCTGATGTTAAACCTTCAAAATCATTCTTAACCGAATCCAGGTACCTTCTCCTTGGTCTGCCCCGACTCCTCCTACCCTCTACTGCTGAACCCATGAGTCTCTTGGGTAACCTTGCTTCTCCCATACGTGTAACATGACCACACCATCTAAGCCTGTTCGCCCTGACTGCTACATCTATAGAGTTAATTCCCAGTTTTTCTTTGATTTCCTCGTTGTGGACACCCTCCTGCCATTGTTCCCATCTACTAGTACCTGCAATCATCCTAGCTACTTTCATGTCCGTAACCTCAACCTTGTTGATAAGGTAACCTGAATCAACCCAGCTCTCGCTGCCATACAACAAAGTTGGTCGAAAGATTGAACGGTGCACAGATAACTTAGTCTTGATACTGACTTCCTTCTTGCAGAAGAGAGTAGGTCGTAGCTGAGCGCTCACTGCATTAGCTTTGCTACACCTCGCTTCCAGTTCTTTCACTATGTTGCCATCCTGTGAGAATATGCATCCTAAGTAATTGAAACCGTCCACCTGTTCTAACTTTGTTCCTCCTATTTGGCACTCAATCCGTTTATATTTCTTTCCCACTGACATTACTTTCGTTTTGGAGATGCTAATCTTCATACCATAGTCCTTACATTTCTGATCTAGCTCTAAAATATTACATTGCAAACTTTCAATCGAATCTGCCATCACAACTAAGTCATCCCCATATGCAAGATCGCTTATTTTGTGTTCACATATCTTAATCTCACCCAGCCAGTCTATTGTTTTCAACATATGATCCATAAATAATATGAACAACAGTGGAGACAGGTTGCAGCCTTTTCTTACCCCTGAAACTACTCTGAACCATGAACTCAATTTACCGTCAACTCTAACTGCTGCCTGACTATCCATGTAAAGACCTTTAATTGCTTGCAAAAGTTTGCCTCCTATTCCATAATCTCGCAGAACAGACAGTAACTTCCTCCTAGGAACCCGGTCATATGCCTTTTCTAGATCTATAAAGCATAGATACAATTCCCTGTTCCACTCATAAGACTTCTCCATTATTTGCCGTAAGGTAAAGATCTGGTCCTGACAACCTCTAAGAGGCCTAAACCCACACTTATTTTCATCCAATTGGTCTTCAACTAATACTCGCATTTTCCTTTCAACAATACCTGAGAAGATTTTACCCACAACGCTGATTAAAGAGATCCCTATGTAGCTGTTACAATCTTTTCTGTTTCCATGTTTAAAGATTGGTGTGATTACTGCTTTTGTCCAGTCTGATGGAACCTGTCCAGACTCCCAGGCCACTTCAATTATCCTGTGTAGCCATTTAAGACCTGACATTCCATTGTATTTGATGAGTACCGACTTAATTTCATCCACCCCAGCTGCTTTATTGCACTGCAACCTATTGACCATTTTCTCCACTTCCTCAAATGTGATTCTATTTCCATCATCATTCCTATCGCATTCAACCTCGAAATCTGAAACATTACTGATCGTATTTTCACCTACATTGAGCAACTCTTCAAAGTATTCCCTCCATCTGCCCAAGGCATCCACAGGATTCACCAGCAGTTTTAATGACCTATCCAAAATACATGTCATTTCCTTCTTACCTCCCTTTCGAAGATTGCTAATTACACTCCAGAATGGTTCATGGTGTGGGTTCCTGCAGTCAAGTCCTAGTTCATGAACCACGGGCAACGTATGAGTGGCCAAGTAAGTGGTCCCGACAGTCGGGATACCAGTTACTTTGGAATAAGGATGGGCATCTCGGACATATTCTGTGTCGTGGTCACCTTTGTGCTCATACGGCAAAGACTACCAAATCCACCGGTTAGTCCCTCAGCCGTTAGGGGTAAAACCCAATGGGACTCTGGGCAAGTATGGCTAGCAACCTGCTTCCCTGGTACTTTAAATATGATGCTGGCAACAATCAGAGCAAAATGCCTCGGACCTTTGGAGATGACGGAGTCCCACCTCTAACTGACAAACCCGGGTCTCCTAAGATACAACTTGGCTCTGAGCGAAGTGAATATAAAATTTGGCTAGTTGTGTTGAAATGAACACTTTATTCATGAGTTAATTGGCAGCACAGCTAGTAACCTGAGAAAGAAAATGGAAAATGTGGCTGTTCTTAATGCTGAGTAATATCGAAATTGGTGAAGTTAAAAGTAGTTTAGTAACTTAGAACTATACGTTGTATCTGGAAATATGGGATGCTTCATAATACAGGCACCACTGCTAAACCCCCTACAAATGAAGGGAAATACCATGCTGAGGACTTTCTTGGAGCATACAAAGATTGTTTCATGAATGAGATGAGTGATGAAAGGAAAACTGAGTCCATTAAGATATTATTGAAGGGTTCTACTCAGACATGGGCAAATCGATGTACTGACCAGTTTACCTCATGTATTTGAATATATGTTTTTAAATAGTTATTGGAGTCAAGTGGAACCAGGTTACAGAATGAATTTCTGTAAGTCCAGTGTATAATGGAGGCAGGTATAACATGAGTTAATTTTGTCACGACGAACTGAGAAAATTGGTGCGTTT
This sequence comes from Schistocerca serialis cubense, assembly GCF_023864345.2. Lineage (NCBI taxonomy): Eukaryota > Metazoa > Arthropoda > Insecta > Orthoptera > Acrididae > Schistocerca > Schistocerca serialis. Next base: position 666,755,972 of record NC_064641.1, on the reverse strand, counting down.
AGACACACCACTGGAAGTACTAACTGAAATTTCTACAAGAAGGCTGCAGGAAAACGTACAGCGAGAATTAATGCATTGTCCTTCTGATTGAACTGAAAGTTTCTTAGGTTTCATTGCCATGAATAAACAGGAAAAGTACCATCCACCATGTTTTGGAGGAATAATCAAGGAAATCACAACGATCTCAGGGATGATAAAAATAACAGGAATTGAGGGACAAGCCAGTATGATCAGAACAGGTGCCAGAACAAGAATGGAGGGAAAGGAGTGAGGTATGATAATGAGAATGGAAATCCAAGGGGTTCATGAAGGAATGACAACATAAATGTGCAAGGACCGGGCACAAGAATAGAGACAAAAGAGGAGATGAGCCTTGTCACCTTGTACCGATTGCGGTCTGTAATTGTATCTCTGGTTCGTTTTTCCTCTGGTCTCTGGGTGGCCCTCTTGTGCCGCGTCTTCCCTTTTGAAATATTTTGCGAGGGGGGTGAATGGTTGAAGAGACAGTCACCAGGTGACGAGTGGGAAGGCAGTCAGTTGGAGCAAACGCGTGTTGACACGGGCCTGTGGTCGATGTGCTGTCCGATTCTCTCTGAGGGAACCGTTGCCACAGGAACGACTTTATGATTAGCACCTCTTTCCGATTGTCTGGCCCCGTTGTGTGATCTACTTTGGTGGCGTCTGTATCGCTTGTAGAAACTGTTTGAACCTGCCCATCTCTGTGTTCTCTGAGCGCCAAAGGTTGCTTTTCTGAAAAGTAGTTTAGCTGTAATCCTCAAGTGTGACGATTGTAGTGATAGTTCTTTTTTATTCACTTTTAATGTTTCTCCTTGCCGAAACTATGCGTAAAATTATTACTGGCACTGTGCGACCGGTGGTGATAGTGTGACGGCGGTCGCAGATGCTGCTGGTACTATTATGAACATTTATGATTAATGTACTCTTTCAGTAGTGTTTTAGATTCTGATCTGGCCAGATCTACAGTATCAGCATACCGGTGTACTGTTGGAGAGATGTGAAACATTTTGTGTTGGCACCCACGGGTGTTGTAAAGCGAGATTCCTTTCCTGGTTCTTAGAGTCTGGTAGGGTCTTCGAGTAGTCTTATACCGGTATCTGACGGTTATATTGTTAATAAAACCAGGATTCAAGATTGTTGTTTGGAAACCACATGGACTATGTTTGTAGTTGGCTATGTTATTATACTTATTCTTGATTCTCGTCAGTGTTTAAATTGTATTATTCTTGAAAATCTTAGTTAAATTTGTTGATCGCCGTTTGCCGGGTGTTGTACTTTATTCGGGAATGCTTGTTCAAGCAGCTATTTGCTGAAAGTGTGTTATCAGCTGATTGACCTGTTTGTGTTTCTAGACGCCTTCTTGTGGCATGAAGCTCATTTTACGAGCGTCCTGCTGTTGTCTGAGTGCAATTGTCCGCCGGCCGGTGTGGCCGAGCGGTTCTAGGCTCTTCAGTTTGGAACCGCGCGACCGCTACGGTCGCAGGTTCGAATCCTGCCTCGGTCTTGGTTGCGTGTGATGTCCTTAGGTTGGTTAGGTTTAGGTTGTTCTAAGTTCTAGGAGACTGATGACCTCAGACGTTAAGTCCCATAGAGCTCAGAACCATTTGAACCATTTTTGCAATTGTCCCGGCCTGATAAGGGTGAGCGCACCGTCGGCTTGATATTACTGGACAGCATTTGGCGTTCGCAGCTTTTGGTACGTTGTGAGAAGCTGCTCTACGGTATGGTGACTGTTGTTTCAGTTAAGTTTTTCTCCTCTAGTTCACCTAGGCCTAAATGTTTTCGGAGTTTGCGTATTTTTGTCATTTGGCTTGGATTGCTTTTGGTGCCGTACCCTCTCTGTATCAAGTTTTCCTTAGTGTGGCGGGTCGTTTTCCGACCCTTAAATCATCTAAGTTGGTCAACTTTTTGAAAGGGCCGTGTTAAGTGTGATTTATAATTTAAAATCATTCTGTTAGCTTGGAAATTTAAAATTATTACCTGTTCCTAAGTTTGTGCAAGTCGTTGTTACATTTGACCTCTAAAGATTTTTGTGTGTGACTTATAACAATTCCGTTAGCTAGGGACATTTAAATTGTTTAAACACATTATCTGATACTAAAATCGAGCTAGTTGTTAAATTTGATGTAAAAATACTTTTGATCAGTAACTAAAAGCGTTCTGTCAGCTTAGGACATTTATTGCTTTAAAAATTTTACCTGTACTAAATTTGTGCTAGTCGTTGTTACATTTAACCTTTAACAATTTTTTTGCCATAAACTTATCAGGTCTCTTAAAGGACTGTATTAAACGTTGGGTCCGTAATTCATAACTATTTTAGTCTGGTATCATGTGAAATTTAAAATTTTCTCGGTGAAATAAATGTTCGAAGAGATTTCGGTATGCAGCCGGTCGTCGTAAACTTCACTACACGATATTTCAACTAGACATCTGCCGGTTATATCAGTCATCTACAGATGAGCCATTGAGGACTGACGAAGATCTTTTTTCTTTTTTTCCCTTTATTGTTATTTCCATTCCCCTTCAGGGGCAGGCTGGCAGCAGCATAAGCGCTGCTCTTCAGCCGAGAGACAAAAATAGACAGGAAGACATTTAAAACAATATACAGAAGAAAACGTGCAGGAATATAGAAAACAAAAAAGGCGGACAGAAGAAAAGAAAGCATTCAAAGTGGTGACTGTAAATAGGAGATAAAAATCTAAAAAGAAGTACCTCACACAAAAAAACACACACTTGATTAAAAGGCACCATGCAAAGTACAGCCAGAGCAGAAAAGTCATGAAACGAAATAAAACAGCCACATGATGGGCAGTGTAGCACGTCATGGACGAGAAACAGGTCAAGTACACAATTCAAGCCACAGCTCTTGAACACAGGGGAACAGCACCAAACACAGCACTTACAAAGCACACTGGTAACAATGAGCAAAACGCAGGATCTGTCAGGGGCACGGAGATGAGGGAGAAGGGAAGAAAGAAGGGAGGAGCGTAGAGGGGGGAGATGGGTGGGGGCGACTCGAAGAGGGTTGGGGAGGGAAGGACATGGGAGGGACACAGTGGATGAGTGGGTGCAGGGACACAGAGGAAGGGGAAGGAGGAAAATCCACTCTTTGAGAAGGAGGGGAGAGGAAAAAGGGGTGCCCTGGGGAGGGAAGATAACAAGGCAAGGTTACAGTTGGAAGGAAGGGTTCGACATCATGGAAAAGTTCAACATCTGGGAGGGAGAGGGGCTGGAAATGGCCCTGATGAAGGAGATGGAGGGTGTGGAGGTGGAGAGAGGTAAGGATACAGCGATAGAGGTGTGGCAATGGGCAGGGGGTGGAATGGAAGGAGGAAACTAGAGGGTGGGGGAATAAAGCCTGCAGACAGTGTAAAGGATGCAGAGATGCTGGAGGAAATGGAGGAATTGGGGAAAGAGATGAGGTCATACAAGAGCCATGTGGGGGAAGGAAAACGGATACGGAAGACAAGGCAGAGTACATGGCTTTCGAGGATTTGGAGGGCCTTGTAAAAGAGGGTGGGTGTGGAGATCCAGGCAATGCTGGCATAACAGAGGATAGGGCAGATGAGGGATTTGCAGGTGTGGAGGATGGCGGAAGGCTGTAATCCCCATGTCCAGCCAGACAGGAGTTTCAGGAGCTGGAGGTGGGAATGGGCTTTCTGCTCGATGGTCAGGAGGTGAGGGGTCCAGGTGAGGTGATGGTCGAGGGTGAGGCCAAGGGATCTCAGGGTGGGGGTGAGCTGGATGGGATGACCATAAATGGTGATGTAGAAATCATGGAGATGGAAGGAGCAGGTGGTGCGGCTTATGATGATTGCCTGGGATTTGGAGGGGCTGAGACAAAGGAACCACTGGTTACACCTAGTGGTGAACTGGTCACGGTGGGTTTGGAGGGTGGATTGGGACTGTTGAAGGGATGGATAGAGAGCCAGGAAGGCGGTGTTATCAGCATATTGGAGAAGGTGGAAGGGTGGGGGTGGCTTGGCCATATCAGTTGTGTACAGGAGATAAAGGGGTGAGGACAGAGCCCTGGGGGACGCCAGCAGTGGGATAAAATATACAGGAGTTGGTGTTGTGGAGGGTGACATAGGAAGGACGGCGTGAGAGGAAGGAAGCGACCAGATGGAAAAAATTGATAGGCAGGGCTTAGGGTTGGCTTTTAAAGAGGAGACCGGGATGCCATACACGGTCATAGGCATTTTGGAGGCCGAGGGAAACAAAAATGGCGGAGCGACGGGAGTGAAGCTGGAGGGAGAGAAGGTGAACGAGGTTAAGGAGTTGGTTTTCGGTGGAGAAGAATGGTCAGAAGCCACACTGGGTAAGGGAGAGGAGGTGGTGTTGATTAAGGTGTTGATGGATATGATGCGAGAGGGTGGATTCGAAGATGTTACTGAAGATGGAGGTAAGGCAGAGGGGACGATAGGAAGAGGAGACAGATGGGGTTTGGGGAATAAGAGGATGCGGAAAGTCTTCCACAGGTTGGGGTGGAAGCCAGTAGAGAGGATGACGTTATAGAGATGATCAAGGGCAGTCATGAAGGAGAAGGGGCTTTCTCTAAGGTGGCGGTACGTAACACAGTTGTGACCAGGGACCGAGTTGCGTTTGGACTGGAGCGTAAGTTTAATGTCTTGTGCTGTGATTGGAGTGTTGATGTCAGAGGGGGACAACTGCCCCAAGTACTGGAACTAGGTGCAAGTGGAGCGACCGAGGTATCGACGCGTTCCATGAAGGTGGGGAAAAGAGAATATTCAAAATGAGGATCATCTGGGATGGAGAAGACCTCGGAAAGGTGGGAACCGAAGTGGTTGGCCTTACTGAGGCTGTCAGGAAGAGGGTGGTCGTTATGGAGAAGAGGCTAATGAGGTGCGGAATGGGAACCAGTAAGGCGATGGAAGGCGGACCAATACTTGGAGTTGATAGGGATGGTGGTGTTGAGTCGTGTACAGGTCTGGCGCCAGTCCCGGCTTTTCTTTGCTGTAATAAGGCTCCTTACGTGCCGCTGTATTTGCCTGTGGCTTTGCAGTGTATCCCTGTCACGAGTGCACAGGAAGGAGATGAAGACGTTCTCTGCTGCGCCTTACATAGCGCACTCATAATACGGCCACGCATGCGTCAGAGTTACGGAGACGAAAGGACCACACCGCCCTGCGGAAGCGCTCTCGCTGGTGCAACTGCAAGGATCACCTGTCTTCGGCGTTGCCGCTCGCAGAGGTCATCGGAGTATTCAGGTGTCTTTGTCTGGAGAAAATCTCGCAGATGGCGGGATTCCATGTATTATGCAGGTGGTAGTCGCTGTCAAGGCTCTTTAGAATTCCTGCAATGCATGTCAAAGGATTGAAATGTTCAAATGTGTATGAAATCTTATGGCACTTAACTGTTAAGGTCCTCAGTCCCTAAGCTTAAACACTATTTAACCTAAATTATCCTAAGGACAAACACACACACACATGCCCGAGGGAGGACTCGAACCTCCACCGTAACCAGCCGCACAGTTCAACGGATTCTTCTATAATGGAGCCTTTTATGTTCTGTCCAACAGTCTTCCACTGAGCGTGTTGTTTGTCCTATATAAGCCATACCACACTGGCAAGGTTTTTTGTAAGTTCCCGCCTTGCGCAATAACAAGTTATCCTTCTCTGATCCCAGCAGGCTCGAAATCTTTGATGGTGGGCGGAAAATCACTTTCACCTGAAAATTACTAAGAATTCTTGCTAATTTGAAGGAAATATTTCTAACAAAGGAATTACTTTTTGTGTACGAACAAATTGCTTATTTACGAGTGAAGTGTTGAATACTTCAGCAACAAAGCTGGTGTGACAGTTATAAGGCAGCTACGGATTTAACCGAGGTAACATAACCCGTGGTTGGAACGGAAACTCCAAGGTATAGAACGTGGGAGGCACAAGAGTCTCGATTTAACATATTACAAAAAATCAAGTTTACTTCAGATTACTGACTGTTTTGATATAGTTAATAAGTTTGCCGAAGAAAAGCAAGACAACGTTTAGACGAAGATTTTCACATTTTAAAATTTTTGTTCAAATTTCTGACTTAGCTTATACCAATCCAGTTCTCTAGCCTTCAAGTAAAATAAAGAAGACTGTTGAAACATAAAGTAAAACCTAATATAGCTGAGAATCTTTACCTGCTTCTTTTCGAAATATACTTTCACCATCTTCTACCACATTCTCCATTGTTCTCCAGCACCCTTTTGTTTGCATACCATAAAAGTGTGCACAGTTTTGCTGGCTCTAGAAACACTGCTGGTACGATTATCCCAACGTGTGCGTAAAAACTGTCGTAAAATAATTGGGAGCAATAGTTTCCTGCTTTTCCGTTGTAAGAACAGATCATAAGCCTATTTATGAGCTCGAATTATCTTCGTCGTCCTTTCAAGAGATTTATGTAGGAGGAAGCAGTAACTAGACTGTCTTCATAAATGTACGTTCTCCAAATTGTAAAAGGGAACTCCTGTCTTGTAATATGTGCCACTTTGGTAGGATGGGCATCTTCTTGGAGCTTTCTGGCTTACCAGACGAAACCATCAAGAAACACCCTGGTCTTCATTATGTCCTTTACCAATCCTACATGTTATCGGTCCCAGACTGGGGACCAGTACTCAGTTATCGGTTAAATGACGCTTTTACTCGCTATTTCTTTCATGAGTGGAATACATTCGGTGAGCATTCTACCTCCAGCAACCTACGATTGACTTCTGATAGAAGAGGAGGAAGTTACTTCGCATCCTCTGCGTAGAATCGTTTACGTGTCCAATCGGTGCGTTTGGCGATCGCTTATTGTAATAGACACCCCTTCGGCTTCATGTAATTATTGAAAGGCGGAAAAGCAATACGATTTTCCTCATGGAAAAAATTTTGAGAAAATGAGTTCAGTATTTCCGACTTTCCTCAATATTACTTTGATTTCCGGCCATCATCTTTATTAAATGACTGGACATGTGGGGTTGAGTCGTTTACTGTTTGTTGTTGTTGTTGTGGTCTTCAGTCCTGAGACTGGTTTGATGCAGCTCTCCATGCTACTCTATCCTGTGCAAGCTTCTTCATCTCCCAGTACCTACTGCAACCTACATCCTTCTGAATCTGCTTAGTGTATTGATCTCTTGGTCTCCCTCTACGATTTTTACCCTCCACACGGCCCTCCAATGCTAAATTTGTGATTCCTTGATGCCTCAAAACATGTCCTACCAACCGATCCCTTCTTCTAGTCAAGTTTTGCCACTAACTTCTCTTCTCCCCAATCCTATTCAGTACCTCCTCATTAGTTACGTGATCTACCCACCTCATCTTCAGCATTCTTCTGTAGCACCACAATTCGAAAGCTTCTATTCTCTTCTTGTCCAAACTGGTTATCGTCCACGTTTCACTCCCATACATGGCTACACTCCATACAAATACTTTCAGAAACGACTTCCTGACACTTAAATCTATACTCGATGTTAACAAATTTCTCTTCTTTAGAAACGATTTCCTTGCCATTGCCAGTCTACATTTTATATCCTCTCTACTTCGACCATCATCAGTTATTTTACTCCTTAAATAGCAAAACTCCTTTATTACTTTAAGTGTCTCATTTACTAATCTAATCCCCTCAGCATCACCCGATTTAATTTGACTACATTCCATTATCCTCGTTTTGCTTTTGTTGATGTTCATCTTATATCCTCCTTTCAAGACACTGTCCATTCCGTCCAATTGCTCTTCCAAGTCCTTTGCTGTCTCTGACAGAATTACAAAGTCATCGGCGACCCTCAAAGTTTTTATTTCTTCTCCATGGATTTTAATACCTACTCCGAATTTTTCTTTTGTTTCCTTTACTGCTTGTTCAATATACAGATTGAATAACATCGGGGAGAGGCTGCAACCCTGTCTCACTCCTTTCCCAACCACTGCTTCCCTTTCATGCCCCTCGACTCTTATAACTGCCATCTGGTTTCTGTACAAATTGTAAATAGCCTTTCGCTCCCTGTATTTTACCCCTGCCATCTTCAGAATTTGAAAGAGAGTATTCCAGTTAACGTTGTCAAAAGCTTTCTCTAAGTCTACAAATGCTAGAAACGTAGTTTTGCCTTTTCTTAATCTTTCTTCTAAGATAAGTCGTAAGGTTAGTATTGCCTCACGTGTTCCAACATTTCTACGGAATCCAAACTGATCTTCCCCGAGGTCCACTTCTACCAGTTTTTCCATTCGCCTGTAAAGAATTCGCGTTAGTATTTTGCAGCTGTGACTTATTAAACTGATAGTTAGGTAATTTTCACATCTGTCAACACCTGCTTTCTTTGGGATTGGAATTATTATATTATTCTTGAAGTCTGTGGGTATTTCGCCTGTCTCATACATCTTGCTCACCAGATGGTAGAGTTTTGTCATGACTGGCTCTCCCAAGGCCATCAGTAGTTCAGTTTACTGTTTATTTGTTAGTATTTTCTGTGAGATCGATAGATAGAATTTTACTTTCGATTTCTTTGATCACTGCACACATGGCTCCTGTTATGCTTATTTTAGATTCGTTCAGTTTTAGTCTACGAGGCTCTGATACCTTTAAATCTGTGATAAAGCTATCTTTCCTTTGTGAAGTCTCTAACACGGCTGTCGAAAGACATCAGACCTTCTCTATCACTAACAACTTTGCTCAGCATATTTTACAATATCTGAGCATTGCATATTTATGTTCACAATTTCAGATAATAATGTATAATCTTGTCCGGTCAAGCAATCCAAAATCTGTTGACTGTCACATTTACTATGCAGAAATACGTTCCTACCTTCCTTTACATGACTACGTACGTCTGTAGTCTGTGAAGCTATAACAGCACTGTTATTGCTGACTCCATGCTCCAATGAAATCGGAACGAAAAACTGCAGCGTGTTTCGATCAGATGTTAAACTTTACCGTCTTTAGCTAATGCTTACAGCACCAGGTAATTTCAGCATACGGAATTTAGAGCAATATAACACTAATCCCTGACCCATAAAACCTACTCCAGCCAATAGAGTCTGTCATTGTATATACAGTAAGGTGATATCTCTGCCTAACCCTATAACATTATTAAGAAATTTACGTGCAAACTTCCGCAAGTTTTCCTGGAAATGTGCCGCCACTAATGCTTCTGAGACAGGAGGTCCACACACTAGTATCATCTATCTAGTGTCATCTATGATCCTCCTTGTAATATTCATCCACATTAAGAAACCGATGTTTCTATTAACTCCAAAATATAACGTCACGTTACATATCACTACAAACACGAATCCAAGACGGACTTTCAGGTTAGTTTCCACGAATACATTCCAATAAAGGCTTAAAATTTCGTAGTTATTCATTTATAGCTTCAGGTAACTTTCTATTCCTGGTAATACGTGAGCGTTATTGGAATTTATAAGCGAGAATAATTCTAAGACAAGTCCATGGATGCTCTTGCAGATAAGTGAAACCACATTAACATTCTCGTTCTGGGATGAACAATGACGAATTTTATTCACTGTAATTTATGAGGCCGATATTCTCCCTTGCCGAAATAAGTGCGTTAGCTTCTATCGGAATGTGAACGAATTTTTCTAAACTTAGAAACCTACATATTCACGCCATACACATTACGCTATCCTTGCAGCCGATTTCAGCGCGTAGTGCATATATGGTACGTTAAATAGATTAACACTGTTCTTGGTAGTGAAGGTCGATTAATTCGGATGCAAGATAGTCACACTATCATCTGTGCTCCCGGTTTAACGTTCCTATTGCGAATGTGTCTAACCCACTTCGTTTATTAAAATTAACATGAAACGGCGATTAATATTAATACTCAGATATGTAATAATGTTGTACTCAATTTTTATTTCAAAATTGAAAATAATTTGGGAGACACACCGCTTTGACGTACTTATTACGAATGTGTCATTTAGACTCAGTCAGAAACTGTCATTTGAATTCTAACAAAATATTATTTGAAATAAATGCGATTTTTGGCGTATGGTCTACAATGGTTCAGAGGCATTTCACATTGTTGTAAGAATAGGTAAAAGTATAACAACTACATCTTTAGTCTGATTTTGTGTGTCAAATGGTTAGACGTTGTCTAAGTCTTCATCAGTTAGAAAGGCTTTTGAATGAATCGGATTATGAAGTGGTTGATGATCCGTGGTAGATGATACTGTCAGTGGCCGTGATTTTCAAGATTTACTTGATGGTTCAAGTGATGATAATAACGTATCGGCTGGAAGTGAGGAGAGTGAAGCGATGGAAGGAGTTGAAGGCGGAGTATCGTTGTCTAAAGAAACTGTTGTAGTTGGAGACGTACATGCTCGCATAATGGTACAGAATGGTCTAGAAATTCTCCAGCAAAGTCAAGACCAATGTGAGCATAATAAATACACTATACGTAACTGTGTTTTACGGCTCTATTATTGTCATTATTGCACCGCATCATAGACTAGTGACTGGTGCGCCGAGCTGTCACCATTATGGTGCCGGGTTGTTTTGGTGGAGACTGCGGCACTGGGATAGGCATTCTCAGGGTTACTCTTCTACCTGCACATTGTGCCGATTGTCTAGAAATACGAAAACTTCTATCATCCTTCACTCCTTGGGGCTTGTACGCAGTATATCTTTACTCTTTGCATATTGTCAGGTTAGGGTTTTATTGTATTTCTTTGTAATTTATTTAATTGCACAGTATTCAATTCTAGTTTATGTTTTTTTTTATTTTACATTTTAATTTTAGAGCAGGAAACATGCACAGTTTCCTCTTCGACGAATTGACGAGACGGAGGTATCGACATTTTCACTGTTCATAACTGAAGAGATGTTGATAGTGATATTAAATGGACCCAACAGATATATGACACAGTATCGTATATCGAAGATGCGATTTCCACTCGTATTAAAAGTCAGGAACTGAAGGCTTCTTTGGGACTTCTTATATTAGCTGGTGTGTGCAGGTGTGGCTGAGAGTTGAAGAGCTACGAGACAGCATGAATGATTGGCCAATTTTTAATGCAACAGTGTCACGTTTCCATGTGTCATGTGTTGGAACGTGTCACGTTTCCATACAATCAGCAGATTTGACATCAAAGAAGATTGACCATCCAGACCTCATGATAAACTGGCTGCTATCGTGACCCTCTTTGGAATGTTTCTGCAACAGTTGCCTAAAATGCTCGTTCCTTACGAAGATATCACAGTGGACGAGCAATTGGTTCCATTCAGAGAAAGGTATTCCTTCCGGCAGCGTATACCTCAAAACACAAAGGGAAATTTGGAATAAAATTGTAATATTTATCAGACGTAAAGCGTCATATTTTTGTTCGGTAGAACTGTATACAGAAAAGCCGGAAAACGGACCCCGAGAAACAAATCAAACCAGAAATATTGCTTTGACGCTTGTTGAAAGCACAGAGAAAACTGGGCGAAATATTACCACCCCTAATTTCTTTACGGACTGCACCTTCACCAAAGAACTTCTCAAGAGAAACTAACACTAGTATGAACTCTCAGAAAAAACAAACCTGAGATTCCAAAGAAAATGCAGCCAGATGATATCAGACCAGTACTTTCAACCATCTTTGCGTTGCAGACGGACGTAATGTTGGTTTAGTATGTGCCACAAAATAAATAAATAAATAAATAAAGGAGTTGTATTACAGTCTAAAATGCACCGTGACTGTAGCCTGTCTTCAGAACAGCATAAGATGCCTGAAGTAATACTACGTTACAACAAAGCAAAGGAATAAGTTGACTCAACAGATAAACTCACCAGCACTTGTTCTTGCAAATGACTGCCTGTTTGTTTGTTCTATAACGTGTTAGCTATTGCTGCAATAAATGCCTTTGCGTTGTATGTACACATCAATCTAAAGTAAAATCAAGAAAAATTGTACAGGAGGCGGCTATTTCTAAGAGAACTTGAATAATAGGTAACAAAACCAATGACAGAGAAGAGAGAGAAAAGAAAAATGGTTCAAATGGCTCTGAGCTCTATGGGACTTAATTCTGAGGTCATCAGTCCCCTAGAACTCAGTACCACTTAATCCTAACTAACCTAAGGACACCACACACATCCATGCCCGAGGCAGGATTCGAACCTGCGACCGTAACTGTAGCGCCTAGAACCGCTCGGCCACTCCGGCCGGCAAAGAATGACAAAAAATCTTTCCAACAAGATCAAAGTTAGTTTGGAGAACACTGCAGGAGCGTGTCCAGAAGCAAAAGAACAGCAGAGGGGCCGTGCAAATAGTGTGGACCGATGAAAGGCCGAAAGACAAACAAAGAACGTTATAGATGTCAATAATTACTCTGGTAAGAGCTTGCAAACATTTACTGAAAGAATTGCATAGGTTAATGCAGTAGGCAAAGTTGTTCAGTTCAGCATAGCTCCTCAAAGTTGGATTTTGTGATTTAAATGTTATAATAATTATTGTCGGCAATATGAAATTTAAGCGCCAATGCGTTTTTTTTTCCTGCAAAAATGTGTTTTGAGTACCGTGTGAAATTTTGTTCAAATGGTTCAAATGGCTCTAAGCGCTAAGGGAATTAAGATCTGTGATCATCAGTCCCCTAGAGTTAGAACTACTTAAACCTAACTAACTTGAGGACATCACACACAAGCAGGATTCGAACCTGCGACCGTAGCAGCGCCTAGAACCGCTCGACCACAGCAGCCGGCTATAATATTGTAAATATTTTCTTTATTTTCTAATAATTATGTTGAATAGATGTTAATAAGTTGCACTGTCCGTTTTTCTAAATAAAAAACAATGTAATAAACATATTTCGAAGTACCAACTAATAATAAAACAATTCGTTTTATTACCGGGTCTAACAGGCCCGTTCACAATATGTGTGTTTCTGTTTGAAACACAATAGCAAGATTAAACACTTCATTTGGCTCCAAAGATCACACTATCTATTGTGTGAACGATGCTCAGATCTCACCCCACGTGCGAGACTAGCTATCTCAGCCAGCTGCTTCTACGAACCGAGAATGAGCCATGTGGCTGGCGTCCTTCGCGCCGACATGATCCAAAATTTGCAACTGGCTGCAACCAATGCTCACAGTAACTGTTGATAATGACTCCCCGACATATTGGACGAGGCCATACCGTCAAACTAATCGAGTGGGCACTGGCCTTCATCCCATCCTGACTGTTGGTTCCCTATTAGGCTCGGCTACCTACCGAATATTCGAGCAGGTTCACCCTCTGCACTTACCCGGACCTATCGGGCAGCTCGTCTGGAGTCACCACGAGACGTATAATCCTTCCTCTGTGATTCTAAGTGGACAATATCTCCGTCTTGTTTTTAAAAATGAAGGAAACACCTTTGCAGTCTCTACTCGCATTTGCCTTCGCCCAGGGACTGGCGGACACGTATTGGTCACCATATACCCACAAAGCGTGTATAGACTAAGTAAAGCTTATCGGTAGGCCATGCGACATTGGGAACAAAGATAGCGCTAGAGGCACTGGAGGCGCCACAGATTTCGCCACAATTGCCTCAACACCACCGCCGCCCGAGCAGCAGTAAGAAGCCTGTAGACCTTGGCGTACCGAGCTTCCAGCTGCTTCCAACGTTTTACAGACAGCATCTAATTACCCCTGCATCCATACACAATCGGTATATATTCGACTGCTGCTGCATTGATCCTGACTATCACTCACTCGACAAAGAAAGGAGCACTGCTGAATATTTGCAACGGTCACAAATCAAATTGAGTTAGGTGGGTATGGTGCTTAGCTAGTGTGAAACAACACTACGATCCCCAATAATTCTATCTTAGCACTCGAAAAATGTCCTCCCCCGGTAGGTTAGCGATCAGAAAGTCAATCCTAAGGGCCCAGGTTCGATTCCCGGCGGGGTCGGAGATTTTCTCAGCACAGTAGCTGGGTGTTGTGTTGTCCTAATCATCACCATGTCATCCCCATCGACGTGCAAGTCGCCGAAGTGGCGTCAAATCGAAAGACCTGCACCTGACGAACGGTCTACCCGAAGGGAGGCGCTAGTCACACGACATTTACATTTTACTCGAAAAATATGTAAGAAAATCGAAAAATGTGAATATTTACTCAACATCCTTAACATGTAATCATACACTGATCACTTACAAGACAAAACACGTAATGAAGCAGACTGGAACGCCGATGCTGGTAGCTGCCATGGGCGAAAGTATTACATTACAAAGTCAGCCTACATGACCGTAATGTTCCTCGGCTAAGAAAACATATAAAAAAGTTAACTGTCAGTATACAACACAATAGACAGTTACTGTTCATTTCTTCACGGAAGCGCATTTGAACACGACTAAAGTAAAAGCTATGTACTAACCAGGCAAAACTGCTGCGGTAGTTCCTCGCCAGGTCATGACTAGACTACTGCTGCATTGCGAACAATCCCAACGAATGTTCAGCAAGTTCTGAAATTCATAAACAATGAGTGATCATTGTTTTTATAATATATTGTTTAAGAAACGTCTCAATTGCAGCAATACAAACTTCGAAAATTAGGATTTAGGAATAAATTTTGTTAACCAGGTTTTGGATACTTAAGCTAACTCAGAGCTCTAAGTAGTAGGTGACAAATTGGGTTTAGGGACAGTTCGCTGTTGCAAAACAAGGTTGGATCACAGAAAATTTACTTGAAAAGTAAAGCTTCATGTAAAGGGGATGTGACGGATTTTGGAACTTGTTGCATTCATGTTCAACTTTGACTCGAAAACTTTGTAACTCTTATTGTGTTATCTTCAAGACGCATCTAACCATTAGAATCCGAAAACAGTCAGGTCTTGACAAGTTTAAATGTTACGGAAATGTAAGTTCGATTTATCACACTTGCAATTATTTCTTTTCTTGTGGAGCTCTTTTATCTTCTTGTGAGGATATGAAATCACTCATACTTGTACCTTAAAGGTAAGAATTTAACTTTCCTTATGTTATGATATCTATATCTACAGTGAAGTCCGTTTAGTCTATTCACAAAGTACCTATAAGCGTCATCCAACCACCGTGACAACTGCTCTCGCGTCTGTTTATCGAAAAAGCAAATCTAATACAAGACGTGTAGCACTACAGTTGATTCGGCTGCCTTATAAGAGTAAACCTACAGCTTCCATGGGGCGCTTGTCCGGTGCTACAACGACCAGTCGGATGGAATTAGAAACAAACGAAGGTCCTCTCAGTAGATGAAGAAAAACAAAATCAGTGCCGCTATTCACTGTAAATATCGTTATTTTACCAATAAACGTTGGCTTTCAGATTACAGAATGTCATAAACTACTTTGTAATAATGCTGAATGTTAATATTTTTACCATAGTATTTTTTTCGGGTCTGTACCACTAATACCATCACACGCACGTAGAAATGAAGCAACTGTGGAAACATTCTTCGCATTGCTTTCTATCTTTAGGATCCTACAAACTGAAAAAGTTCCAAGAGCAACTGAATTTGGAGCTTTGAAACAAAAACAGCAAGCAGCCATTTATTATTTTTACCATACTGCCTGAAAGGGTACCTATGGACCCAATCCTACGTAACGGAAACTTCTATTCTCTAAAAGTTCCTGTTGGTCATAATACGACGTTTCTATTATTTCTTCAGTTCATAAACTGACAATACAAAAGTACACTTTTACCTTATTGATAATGCAGTTATTATACTTACTACAAAAAAGATTTATAATATGTGACAAATTCTGCTTTCCCATATCATGCGGTTGAAGTGAAGTCTTCCTCATTATCTTACTTAAATATAACTTCATCTACTCCCTTATACGTACAGTACCATTTAGCCATGCCTCGCTACTTAGGCATTAAGGGTCTGATATTCCACTGACGTTTACAAAGCGAATATGTTACTTTCCGACACAGCCTCGTTCTCTTTCGAAAAGACGGATGATCACAAAAAGACCATGTGTAACGTGACAATCGGCCTTACGGACACGCGAACGGCCAATCATAGCCCCGTCTTCTATAATAATTTTGTTAGCAACAAAATTATTAAGCTTGTGTGAGCAATAGTGAGAACGGGCAGATTCTTACATTAATGCTTTGCAATATGTGAATATGGACGCTACGTCAATCAGTCAGACTCCTCAGACAGTACAACGTTATATATCTCAGACTCGTATCCCCCTAAACCAAACTCTGAACTAAAAGGCATGTAACAAATTTGCTTGCACCCTGTAACTTTCTCAATTACCATTGACTTGCCAGTATTGGTATCACCATACAAAGACGATTGTTTCTTACGTAACTTCGTATTCCGAATTATTTACAGAAGAACAGAAAACCTGGCAGAGGCCGAGCTCGGGCAAGATCAGACTGGATTCCGAAAAAATGTAGGAACACGTGAGGCAACACTGCCAGTGAAACTTGCCTTAGTGGATAGGCTGAAGAAAGGCAAACCACCATTTGTAGCACTTGTAGGTTTAGAAAAAGCTTTTGGGACGGTTGACTCTATAAAACTCAGAAGATAGCTGGGATAAAATATAGGGGAGAGACACATTTTCATTACCTGTACAGGGATCCGACAGCATTTGTACAAATGAGGAGCGTAAAAGAGCTGCAGTAGTGCAGAATGGTGTGAGGAAGGAGTTCACAATATCGACGATGTTATTCAGTCTGTACATTGAGTGAACTCTGAACGAAACTGTGCCGGAGTAAGCTGTCACCAGCACACCGGTTGGCAAAGATGAAGCGAAGATCGCTTATTAGCCGCTGGATCAAGCGCGCCTGTCACGAGAGTGGTCAGAGACACACCAGCAAGCAACAGGCCCCAACACCCTCTCAACAGCAAGTATTTAGGCCGCTGCCGCTGACCGGAGGGCCTCAGTAACTCATATTCCATTTTGGCATCTGTCAGTACATTTGCAGAGCGGGTATAGTGCATCGCAGGTTATGACAGTACATAGCAACCAAATTTGTGACCATAAAAAAACTGCCAACATTATCTGCAAGAGGATTATTACTGATGAGCTTGTACCGCAGTAGATGTACTCTGTTCAAGATAAGTAAATGTTCCTGTATATGAAGAACCGTATTAATTCATGTGTGCATTTCTGTTGTATAAAGAGGGTACTGGCCACCCATAACAGCATCCTCTCCCTTGCTTTCTTGTGGTACAAGACTCTACAGAAATCAAGTAGAAACTTACAGAGAGAAGCTCAGAGAGAAATGAATAAAATAAAATGAAGACTTTGGATATTGCTGATGACACTGTAGAAGGGCCAGAAGATGAACATCAACGAAAATAACAAGTGTAACGGATTGTAATTGAATTAAATCAGGTGCTCTTGAGGAGACTATAATATAAAATGTGACACTACACAGGAACGTGGCAGACTAGGTGAGTAGATGCTGCTTCGAACCGTGGAGAAAGATAATTTTTGGCACTACCTAAATAAAAGTATGGGTCGGTTAAGAGCGTGCACTTTGAAGCTTAAAGGACTCAAAAGTTGGTAATGGAGGTAAGTATTGTAACGCAGCAAGTTATTACGAGATGACATTCGTTGCAGTGAGGCACTCAGCCGTCTACTACGGTGGCTGCAGGATGACTATTTTTTATTTATTTATTTATTTGCTTTGCTCACAGCACAGCTCAGGCTGCCTGCCGTGAGAACTGCATAGCGTAACATTCAGTCGATATGAAGATTCATACCCTCTACAAATCTAAATAATCTATATTAGTTACTGTCCGATTTTGTTCACATTCGGTACATAGTCTTTCGTTGTTAATGGAATGATGCTGCTAAAATTTCAGATTTTTATTTACTATAGTTTTGGAGATAACGAGAATTACCTAAAAATCCTAAAACCTACGCTTGTTTTTTAAAACCATGTTAGGAACAATAACAGATTGACTTTCATTATCATTTGAAGCCACTCCAAAGTTGTCGGTGGATAAAGATAAATTAACTAGAATTTTTTCCAAAACTTAAGTCACTGTGCATTACGTAATACAAAAATCGGTCAAAATTATTATTTGATTGTATTTTGCCATGTGAGTGCTTGAGAATGATTGAGAGAGTGTATGTGGGACATACATTAAAATTTAATATTTCGTTTTACGTCAAACCTTGTGCAAACTAACTGTGGGAAAGTTACGTTGCAACCACGATTCAGGAGATGTATGTCCGAGTGTGCTTGCTTTTGTATAAAAGTAGCCAGAATGGAAGTTGGACGCGGAATAAGTTTATTTATCAATTTCAAGAGTATTTCGCACTTGAAGATTCGAATTTGAAGTTTTGATGACATTAATTACTATCAAATTAGTGATTGGATAAGGCAAGATTTGACTCGAGAATGATCTGGAAGAAACGTCCTAATTGGTCGTTTAGATCAACAGCCAGCCAGAATTGAGCTGTTCCCGTGTGAAAAGAGGAGTAGGCATATAGGAGAGTACCTCGAGAGCAGTCGCTTGCTAGCCGGCCTACAGATAACACGAGGTTAGATTGCTCCTTAAGAATACTCGGTAAGATGAGGAAACAGTGAGCTAATTTCGGTTGGAACATATCGTTACTAAAGCGACTGGAATTACGAACGTTTTAATGAAGGTTTGGTGTTTTTAAATTAAATGGTTTGAGAGGTATGAGCCTATGAACTTTCTGGTCGCAGTAACAACTCCGTGTGGGTGTTTCGTGCTCTGTACAGCACACGAGGGTTGTCCAGAAAGTAAGTTCCGATAGGTCGCGAAATGGGAAAATCCGGTAAAGCTTTGCCCAGATGTGTTGGGGAATGTCTCTACTATGTCCGTCGGTCGTGTCACGTAGCTCTTTTCAGTTTTAAGTGAATAGTGAGCAACGAAAGATGCGTAGGGAATAGCGTCTCCAGCGAAGTATGAGGTCCTGGTTAGAGATTTCGCCTATGTCATGCAGCACACATACCATAACTGTAGAGCAGTTCCTTCTTCATGCCATTTCTCGGCCGCACACTGCAGGGGCAATGAAGACGCTCCTGCAGCGTTTCCGATGAGAAGTGTTTAATCATCCACATAATAGTCCGTAATTAGCTCGCCCTGAGTCTCATCTCTGAGCAGTAGAACAGCTGGCTATGAAGACAAAATTTTTCCACAGACCAGTGCAGTTAACTGGCCGAAAGCACAGGCGGCTGCTTTCTATGACGAGGGTATTGGAAAGTTGATACAACACTACGACAAAACTCGAAGTTGGAGCGGCGACTATGTAGAGAAGTCGGTGTAAGGTGTACCCAACTCTTGCAAATAAAATGATTCTGGGTTTCACTGCGGTTTCCATTTCACGACCGATCGGAACTTAGTTCTTAGACAACCCTCGCATTTTCAAAAAATGGCTCTGAGCACTATGGGATTTAATATCTGAGGTCATCAGTCTTCTAGAACTTAGAGCTACTTAAACCTAACTAAACTAAGGACATCACACACATCCATGCCCGAGGCAGGATTCGAAACTGCGACCGTAGCAGCAGCGCGGTTCCAGACTGTAGCGCCTAGAACCGTTCGGCCACCCTGACCGGCCCTCGTATTTTGGCCAGAACCTCTTACGAGGAAGACGACTGAAACGACCGAATGTTTAACTCGCGAATAGTTGTGGGTCTGTGACCGGTAAAACGTAAAATTTAGTCGGGTCGGACATATTAAAATTCTAGCTGATTTTCGAGTGAATATTAGTTATACACCGGTGGACTTTGAATGATAACCTTTTTACAATATTAAATACGGACTTGATAGCCATTTCATGTGTTTCAATATGAATAAAAAGCCGAGTTAATCTGATTTTCAACACTTTTTTGCAAGTAAACTGAAGATCACGAACGTCCGATTTTTTAAACATGAGCTTTCAGGAACTGACTTTCAGCTAGTGTTACGCGGCCTCTGTGTGGTAGGTATTGGATGATGGTCTCATCAACGTTGCTTTATACTTCCTAGCACGTATCTGCTACTACAGAGTGAAGGGACTTCGGCAAGAATCTTATCGTGGTACTGATAAGACTAAAAGATAGCGTTAACAAAAACGCGGACGACCGACTCCGTCCCACCGCAGTATGGTGGATAAACACTAGAGGGAGGCAAAATATCGAATACAGTAACCACGTCCATAGGAATGTCCAAAGGGGGCTTGCGCGAGGATAGACTATCGTGGAGAGCCGCGCAAAGCCAGACTTCAGACTGAAGACAACAACAATAGTGCTATTAATTACATTATTTTCGGGAACGCTGTGGTGATACACTAGACAACGACATCTCCACGGGGAGAGTTACTGCCAACCTCGAATAATGCACATGATGGAACATAATGCAGAAACAAATGTAACCTAGTCTAAACTTTGTTCCTTTCATATTTATCTCATGTATGTACACTCCATTTCCAGCGAGTATTGTCTAATTCGCAGACGTGCTTCGTGAATGGAACGTAGTAAGAACTGTAACTTCAGTCCATTAAGGGAGGAACTTACAACGCATGTGTCAAACAGCTTCATTAGTCGTGTCTGTGCAGAGAGTAGAGGGTATTTGAATCGAATATCGAACCGAATACAACGTCTCAACTAAAGTTCCGTTATCGCAGGTTGGTTTCTCTCTCCTAACAAACGTGATGAAATAATATACTAAGGTACTCAGTAATAATGCAGCCCAGGTTACAGAGCGAAAAAGCCAAAACGCATTTAAAAAAATCAGAAGAGTATTATGTCGCTTAAATTCAATGTCATTGAACGTTCTAACCCGTAAGTACATTCGTCAGTTCATTCGACATTATAGAGTGGAAATTTAATGTTATTACTGTCAGGCATTGGCCTGGGTTCGGTCTTGTCGACCATTGCACAACATCATGTGAAATAAACAATTAATTAACTACTGAATCATGACCACCTGGAGTGTTGAGGGGACCATTCTCTGTGATGCTCAAAGCATCCCATGCAGCGCTCTCATTGAAGTAAGAAGAGCATTTCGGTGGAACTGTGACTAGCGACACGAAACAAAACAATAGCCAGTCGGAAGCTATTCTCTGTCTACTCAGTTAATCTCCCTTCGTAACCGTCCCAGATCGACAAATATTAGTTACATAAATAAATCTTGCACCTGCCTTCTTGGTGACTATATTTTTGATTTTTGAGACTGGCCTACTTTCAGCGATATTTATGACTACTAGTTAAATGGTTCAAATGGCTCTGAGCACTATGGGACTTAACATCTGAGGTCATCAGCCCCCTAGAACTTAGAACTACTTAAACCTAAATAACCTAAGGACATCACACACATCCATGCCCGAGGCAGGATTCGAACCTGCGAACGTAGCAGCAGGGCGGTACCAGACTGAAGCGCCTAGAACAGCTCTGATACGGCGGCCGGCAACTACTAGTTAACAGTGTATCCAAACTATATAGGGTTTTGAAATCACTGGGCCAGCAGGACAGAGCGGATGAGGTTACATTTGTGGAAAGGGGCCAAAATAAGTTACTGTCAGTTGCAATCAACATATAAACTTTATTTCTTAAAGCACACATTCACAAAAGCAAGAATCAAAACTCTCAAGGTTTAACGAAAGATCTCCTTTGATATAATTTATATCGGCTGAAGGACACATCGAAAATCCACGGCACAAGGCCTAAGCAAGGAATTAAGATGCAGGAGTTCTTCTGGACGTTTCACTTCTTTAGGAAAAAAATTTTAACTTCAATATAAACAGGGTGAAGGCCTCAGCTTAAATGTTTCCCATAGAAATCGGCTGAAGGCCACACATTAATCAAGAGCAGTTTTACAGCTTAAGGCCGAGACAAAGATTTTCAGTGTTTAATCCAAATAGGCTGAAAACACGGCTGAAGGGCGCGTATCAACAAAACAATTTAACGACTTAAGGCCTAGGAAGAAGAGCTTTCAATATGAAAAAGCTAAAGGCGTATCTTAAGATATTTCGTGTAAAACTCGACCGAAGGTCTCATACTAAGGAATAACAATCTTATGACTTAAGGGCAAGACAAGGATTTTGAATTTTTAATTTAAGAGAGATTAAAACTCGGCTGAAGGCCACAAGCCATGCAGAAAACAATTTTACGGGGGTTAAGGCCTGAAGGGAAGAGCTTCTAATTTTCACCTAAAATGGGCTAAAGGCTTTATCCTAAAACGTTTCACATAAAACTCGGCTGAAGGCCACATATGAAACCCAAACAATCTCACAGCTTAGAGCCCGAACAAAGAAATTTCCAATTTTTAATTTAAGCTGGAAAACTCGGCTGAAGGCCACATACAAACTAGAAAATGTTTCTTACGGCTTAAGGCCTAGACAAAATTTTTCAACTTTTGATTTGAAAAGGCTGAAAAGTTGGCTGAAGGCGACACAGAGTACTTAATACTAAAGAGGAAATCACTATACAAAACACAAGGAGCGGCGCTCAGAAGATTCCAAAGGTCGGCCTGGGAAGGTAACACTAACGCACATTTAGGTGAGACAGACAGCCAGACCCACCAACAAGATCAGTTCTGCTCCACCTGACCGGCAAAACAAAAAGGTGTCAACAGCACAACGTTCTGGATACTGGTGCCCAATCCAGCCAAGTCAGAATAAAAGGCCAAAACTGCCAAACACCTCAACTGTCGAACTACACGCCATGCTGGAAAGCATAAACACGACGAGGAAAATACACTGCCGAAAATTACGTAAACGCTCAAGGCAGGTAACCGGAACGTCAACGGCCACAGGGCAAAAGATACCGCTGGTACACTTCATTAATGAGGAATGAATTAAATGAAAACGGCTGCAACTCTTGCCGACTTCAATGCACACACGTTGTTGCTCGTGGGAATCTCCCAGAAAGCGACAACCAGGATCAAACTAAGAGATGTGATAGCAGTTGAGGCTTGATAGTAGGTTAAGTGAGCATTCAACTTTAGTGTCGAGGCTCGGTGGGCAACGAACTTGCAACCATTGCAAGAAGCGCCTTACAACTCCTACCACGCGTGCACGCCGCCACCGGCTCCCGCCTGACTACGCGCCACAGAGACTTCCTCGCTGCTCTCCCCAACCGACCGACTGCCACACACAGCACATCCGGAAAATATATCAGCCACACCAAATATGGCACAAATTCAAATGGCTGTAAGCATTATGGGACTTAACATCTGAGGTCATCAGTCTCCTAGACTTAGAACTACTTAAACCTAACCAACCTAAGGACATCACACACATCCATGCCTGAGGAAGGATCCGAAGCTGCGACCGTAGCAGAGCGGGCTTCCAGACTGAAGCGCCTAGAACCGTTCGGCCACAGCTGCTGGAAAAGGTGGTACAGCATGTACAGCATTACTAGTATCGATACACTCTCCTGCTATCACTCACGGAGAGAAGACAGCAACGTCATGGCGGTAACCGAAGAAGAAATAAGACACCACTGGACTGCAACGAATGATAGAAAACAAGGCTTGACACGTGCTAGTCACGGCTAAGGTTTCTTGCACTTTTGTCAGCTACAATGTTCTCTGCCAGTACCACTTTTGGAGTAATGGCTTAACACCCATGCTTGACAGCCATCAATATAGACGAAGTGGTAAAAATATGGAATACCCTTTTGTTTTTCGTTCATAAATTTCTCAGTTTTTCACACTAAGCAGACAAAATATCTATAGCACATTCTTTAGGGTATACTTTAAAGCTTCTTATGTTTTCAGATACATACTACGTTAGGAACATTTATAAACTGGACTTAACACAAAGGTCGACATTTTTGGCTCTTCAGATTATGGGCTACAGATATGGAACAGTCCATTCCTTTAAAGTTTGGTAAAGTTAAAACAAATGATGCAAAGTCTAATAATTCATTTTCGAAGAAAACACTGTAAAACATAATAACACAACAGATAAACGCACGAAAGATACCATTTGAAGTTATTAAATTCCTTACTGTAAGTAATACTACTTGCAGACGTCACACACATATAATCCTTCACTTTAACCTGCACATTATACACAGTTCCCATTCTTCCTCTGCTTTATCCTGCGAAAACTTATGTGAGCAAACGAGACAATCGGCATCTTAATTAGAAGATACACTGTTGTTCTGAACGCCATTTATGGTGATTATCTCTCCCACTAAAAACATCATTCGGAGAATCTGATGATTCTTGGTACCTAGGGTATGGTCACCTCTGATTCTTTGTCTCCGGATTATTTGTAGCTGTCGTCTACACTTCGAAAGAGCTCTTGTATGGAGAGGACGTCAGGACTGATGAAGAACCTGCTTTTCCCCCCCTGGTGTCCGGCCTTTTCTTAATTTGTGGAACGAGTGAGATTTTCCCCAGGATAATTTCAGATGCAGCGGAAGATGTTTTTGGTTCGACTTCAACATTAGTATTTCCACTTGTAGAAGCCATAGCTCCTGCAGATGGTTCATTGGCTGCATCATTATGCCTCCACTGCTGGCAATGAAATCTGCGTCCGTGAAACTATGAGGGTTTAACGAGCACCGTTAGCCCATTTACTGCTATTTCCTCTGTCTGGCAATTGAGATAGGCATTTCCAAACATTTCGGCGATGTCCCTGTTTGTTACTGCACGCGTAATTTCCCGTAATCAATATGCGTACCTGCTCAGCGTAATAGGCTTCCAAAGGGTCATGAAAATTTGCAGGTTGTGGGAGGCAGGAAGAGGCATATACAAGATGCTGACGTGGTTTTCGAGTGCGAGATATAGAACATCCAAATTTTTGGAGCGGCTGTAATGTCCATCCCGAATCAGAAGCACCGATGAATCTGTTGTTGGCCTTATCTTTCTCAGAAATTGTTTAAACCAGTCAATGTAGATCTGGATTTCAATCCATCCAGAAGTATGGCAACCAAGAGTGGACCCAAATGGGGCACCTCTCATTAGCTGACTGCTGGAGCCCTTGCGAGGGAGGGGGGGACAAAATTTCCTGATCCACACTCTGAGGAAGATATGTCTGCTACTTGTCGCTTTTCCTTACTTGCAATGATGTGGGGAATTTTCCTCAGCACAATCGTTAGATATGTTTCGTCGACACTCTACATTCTATATGTTGGAAAGCCGTTTTCCTCCATCTATTTTGAAAGCAGAGAGAAAAATATTGCCACATTTTCTTTTGCGCAAGCTGGAGACATATTAAATGAGGTTGACGAGGGTTTTGAAATCGAGGTAATCTTTTGGCCGCTTCAGGTAAGGGCGTAACAACGACCTTCCTGCCCGCGCACCCAAAAATGGATTCTGAATATTATTGGCTTTGGCAGATGAAACGTCATTTGTTGGAGATCCTTTAGACTTAGTCCATAAAAATTTATTGTCCATTCTCATGCTGTATTCAATTAGAAGTTGTTCTTGTTCGGGTTATAGGACAGTTTTGCGCCCATGTTTCCCACGATTAGTCTTTGTGACTAAATCAGCTGGTAAATGTGATTTTACTGGCGTAAATAGAGTTGCCCTGGGAAGTTGGGAAGTTTTTGTCGCTTTCAGGAAGCCCATCTATTTTTCTCTAATATTTTAATTGCTCTTTGCATAGCAGGGTCATCCCACTAATTAAGAACTCGTGATTTCTGAGGCCAAACCTATAAGTAAAACAGGTTGTGAAATTACGGTACAAATATGGAGTACTAGGGTATAAACATGGAACACAAGTATTCCATATTAAGTGACATAGCCGTCTTGGAATTCAAAAACACAAATAAAGTAGAAAATTAAATTAAAATAGGCAATAAACACACCATTTTAGAGCTTAATGTACTAGCTGCACGTCTGTTTAGAAGATATATTAATAATTTTTGTCTTTGGCAACAATTAAACTGAAAACCACCGAACTGCAACAATTATCCCTCCTAGTGAATTCGATAAAATAGCTTCATTCACTCGCAATGGCTGCCAACTGCATTATGAACGCAGGAAATAGCACTTTGCGGTCGCTAAACGTAGTTTTCAAGCAGCTCACCAGAGTATAGCACTTACAAGGCGAGAAACCGTAGGAATTCGTATTACTACCCCTATTCCAAATTTTTACCTCTTCCTCTACCGTCGACAGACTAAGCACGTTCAGATAAACGATAACATTGGGTTGGGTTTCCATACTGACTTGTTCTAGTTGGTAGCAAAATTCAAAAGGTGCTACGCTACATTTAACTACTTGCTTCTTATTACAGCAAATACAGTCCTGAGATATGCTAGGGTCTCCTCAGTCATTCACCATCGTAGAAATTTTGATTGATGTAGCTTTTGGTGAAGCCTAGGAGCAAATCTTACCTGGAATTCTTCCTTCACAGAAATAAATTCACTATTTTCTTGGTCTATTGCCTTGCAGCCTCTGAAAGGCAAAACAAACGCATTATACTTCTAGCGAATAGTTCCTAATTAAAAATACTTTAATTTCTGTAGGTGTGTGCAAGGAGGAATCATCAGCTTGGAATAAAAGTCAAAACCACATACTATACACCAACAAACGTTTTGCATCACCCCTCACCCCTTCATTTCTTCATTTCTATATATATATATATATATATATATATATATATATATATATATATCGTTTGTTTCCCATGATGCGGAGGGTTCACAGCAGTCCCGAGCAGTGTCAGTGCGTGATGGAACCACCCCCATCTCCCCCTTGTCGATGCATACTTGAATCCTTCGTAGCATGCCATCTATGAGACCATAAGGCTAACCCCGGTAAAAATTTCCCCACTCTTCAATGCCGATTCTACGTAAGTCGCGTAGAGTACGCACTCATTGTCGACTTCCAAAAACGGCTCGTTTCAATCGATCCTACAAATGTTAGATTGGCCTCATGTCCAGGGAACATCCAGGCAAGTCCATTCTGCTGACCCTAGTATGTCGAAGAGACGTCTCCGTGAGAAAGCACAATGAGCACGCTGGTTATCATCTAACACGATGAAATTATCGCCAAAATGATTGTCGTATCACGTCCCGTCCCTGTATCGTAGATCTGTGATAGTGCCTCCAACAATCACGAGACTTGTACGTGTACCTTAGCCCTATGTTATGTAATCGAGAACACCACTCTACCACCATCACCTTATTTGTGAATTGGCGCACAGTGTTGGACGCGTTCGATACTATCCGCTTGTGTGTGTATTCTCAAGGGACCATACTGCTGAGGTCATCGGTCCCTAGACTTACATATTACTTAAACTAACTGACGCTAAGAACCACACACACACCCATTCCCAACGTAGAACTCGAGCCTCCGGCGGGAGGGGCCGCACAATACGTGACGTGGCTCCTCAAACCTCGCGACCACATCACGCGACATGTCTCCACAGACCTTGCTGCGATTACCAGGCTACAGACAGATACGAGATTCGGCCTTAAACAACACCCAACACCGATTTTGGGGCATCTATTCTGCGTGGTTTCATGCTCATCTGTAACGAAGTTCACGGTATTGTGCTGTATGGCGTGGTGCTCACCTTCACCATAGGGAATGAAGATTTTTGTCGAACAGTCGTCTCTCAGCAGTTTGATACAATACGCGACGTCCTGTAGGCTCTTACAACGCGAATTCAGTTTTGGAGCACGCTGCGCGTGGTTCCTTTCACTAAAATGTCGAAGAAATCAATCATTCCTTGCACGGGTCGGAAGTAGCTGGCCTCTGTGTTGTAAGTCTTCAACACTACCTCTTAAACTGGAACCTAATCCGTGTCCCTACCACATCACATTGCCTCTTTTCCGCACGTCGAACCACTTTCTAGGTAGATAAGCCTTTCGCACATAGCCTGATGATGCGGACCTAATCAATGGTCTCGATTGTCCTTCGTAGCATGATGGATGATCGCATCACCGCTTACGGTCGTCTCTAATGTGTCTCTACTGGCGCTTTTCATTCATCTGAAATGCAATCGATTCGAGTGCGGCGTTCTACATGTAAGTAGCGCCCATGGTAACTGTGTGTATGTTTACAAATAACATCAGGGACGACCTTTCGACCGCTACAGGAGCAGACGCAGTAGCAAACAGAAACACACCTGCACAACATATCGAGGTGATGCAAAAGTTTTGCTGGTGCGTCTAATTTAGAGGGTAAGACGTCAGCGGTGCACTATTAAATGACTTAAGCTGCTTTTCCACTCAGTCTGCAGCATAATCTTAAATACTCAACAATCTGAAACGACCCATCAGATTAAAAGCTTATGCCATATCAAGTCTCGCAGAAGCTCTACCGCATATTTTGCGTAACCGTCCGGCCAAAAGGAAGGATACTAAGTATAGTATGAATCAGCCAGGAAACGTCAAAACAGCACAGACGCTGTAGAGTGAATCATTCAACTTGAAAATAAACTTACTGATACAGCGGACTTTATACTCAGCATCCTGGCCTTTTGGATGATAGCTACAGTGACGACGAAGCATCATTCTACCAGATGAACAGTCGATAGGTATTTGGAAAATTTTGGGCCCTGGTCCAAAGAAGGATAGATGTCTTCAGCACATCACTTAGGAAGTAGTAGAAGTTTACGAAGACTAAAGGGAGCTATCACGTTTCAACATAATTTTAACGCGAAACGTTTGCCAGTTTTTCTTATGTAAACGTAGTGTAAATGCACTGGAGTAATACGTGACCCTCGGAAAGCCTAGATATTCCAAATCCTTTATTAAAGATTAATCACTGAACGAAGTCTATAGTGTAACGTAGAAACTGGGTCCTGTTTTGAAACAATATTTGCTAGTAGTCACTGAAACAACGGTTCAAATGGCTCTGAGCGCTATGGGACTTGACATATGAGGTCATCAGTCCCCTAGAATTAGAACTACTTAAACGTAACTAACCTAAGGACATCATACACATCCATGCCCGAGGCAGAATTTGAACCTGCGACCGTAGCAGCAGAGCGGTTCCAGACTGAAGCGCCTAGAACCGCTCGGCCACACCGGTCGGCTAGTAGTCACTGTATTCGGTAGATGACGGCACGAAAGCCTTAATCAAAAGAGGAGGTGAGCAACGCGCTAGAGTCTTAAATAAGTCAAATAAAGAAGCTGTAGAAAATTGTCCTGCTTCCCATCGCTGCCCGGGGAGAATAACGCAGACGAGTGTTGTTCGAATGGAAGGTGTGGATGGAGATGTCTGGCTTTTGGTCCGTTGTGTATGGGACCATTCCGTGTCAACTCACCTATGGCTCCCTGCTGGACAGTTACGGATTTAAGCGAAATTTTACGTGAGCGTTCCTGCACGTCCCAGATGACCATTTTTAAAATTTAACGTTCGTCGGTGTAATACTGACGAAATATAATCAGTTGTTTGAGCCGCTATTCCTCGAGCAATATTTTGGTGGAGGAAGTGATATCTGGCCTACTTACAGAGCTGTAAGCGTACTCTTAAGAATGATAATGAAAAGAATTTTGCGGCCTGTATTCAGTGGAAAATTCTAAACATAGTCGTCTGAAAAATTCTGTGCCCGGAAATCGTCAAATTTTGGGGTCTTATATCAGGGACTAAACGCACGACGAACATGGAACGTGGCATGCAGAAATCAAACAGCACAACGTTCTCAAATGTAAAGTTTCGCGTGTATTCCACTTTCCAATACCAAATAAATAAAAATTTCACATTTTGTATAACGGTCAAAATTTGCTCTCTCCTCGACCTGATTTTGTTAAAAACTATGATCTATGAAATTCTCCAAACTAGGCTCATTAGACGGCCCACGGGTTGAGCAGTCTAAAAGAGTCATTTGATTATACAACGCGGATTAACAATGCTCGACAATTTCAATCAAAGTTAGGCGCGAAAAGCGTGGCATGAGTAACTGAGATATTTGGATTCTTGTATCCCGTAGAGTAAACGCAGGCTAACAACAAACGTGAAAGACAATAGCTCGGTGACACAAGGATGAGAAATGTAAAATTTCATACAGCTATTATTTTTCAATACTCTTCAGTTCGTCGCAAAGATGACGATATTTCTAAGAAGGTGAAAATAGTGTATATTCGACACTTGTTTTACAGATACCGTTTTCTATTAAAGCTTCAAAACCAATCTCATTCGAAACAACGGGTTTTAGTTACCATCACCCGCTCCTCGCGGCAAAGTAGTTAAAATTTCCATTATGGGCTAACAGTACTGTATAAAATGTGGCGAACTAGCCGAAAAAATCGCGCTGCGAATAAAGTTTTTACCTTGGCTTTATATACCTCGTTGATTAAATTCATGATAAACTTGAAACTTCGGATGCAACAGCTTGGCAACATGAGGTTTTCCAATACAAAGTATCAATCACTTACTGCATTCTGAATTTTTACAAAATCAGTTCAAACTTGATTTTTGTAGAAGTTATAAAAACAGATCACATTAAATTTGCTTTTAGGAAATCGGTTTTCCATAATTCGTTTCAAACTAATCGCAGCTGGAAAGACCATTGTTTCAAATATTCAAAATATCACGTTCGGTTTTCCAGTGTGCGCTAACAACATCTGAAAATGACGGACAACTTTGAGGGTACTGCAGGAGGCAATATTGCAACATTCTGTTGTCCGTGTTTCGTTGGATGTGGTTTTTATTTTTAAATCGACAAGTAATATCTCACCATATAGTGAAACTTCCTGGTAGATTAAAACTGTGTGCCGGACCGAGATTCGAATTCGGGAACCTTGCTTTTCACGGAGAAGTGCTCTATCACCTGAGTTACCCAAGCGCGATCTGTCCTCACAGCTTCAATTCTGCCAGTACCTCGTCTCCTATGGTGTTGGTCCCTGGTGACACTGTCACTACCAGTTCAGGAACATGAACCAGCAACTCCATCGCCATAGGGGTCACGCCCGGTAGCTGTGCAATACCAGCAATGGGAGGATTTCTTAATTTGGTTTCTTAATTCAGGACCCCAAGTCTGTAATTTTATTTCCTAATTAAAATTACAAAGTCTTTTGGTGACACCTGTCTGCTTACAAAGCCATTCTCTAAGTACCTTATCCCTGAGTTTCAAATCTGTTGGAGTATCTCACATAGGTAAAAAAGGCAATCAATTTTGATTTTAAACTTTTCAACATAGCAGTTTACATTTTTCGACATTTTGGAGTATATTTCTGCTATTTATTTTCTGGAAATATTGTTAGCCAGATGACGATACTGAAGGAACAGAGAGTGTGGAATTGAGCGAACGTTCTGGAACCCAACAAGGATGCTGTCTTTCGAGCCAGTAATATGAATGTGCTGGGCTTTGGGGATGCATGAACTTAATCAGTGCATCATTTTGTTCCGTTGATATGTCAATAAATTTGGAGTGTTGAGAAGTTTAAAATCAGAACTGATTTTACTTAATACTTGCTGCCCATGTCACCCAGATACTCTTACGGCTTTGAAAAATAGAGGTAAGGTCATAGCTAATGTCTTTCTAAGCAGGCAGATAGAACCTCATTAAGAAACCAAATTAGAGACTTTTGAATCAGGATAAACGAACCCACCTGTTGCTAATATTGCGCTGATACTGGTGTGACCCCTACGGCGATGGACTTGTCGGTTCCTCTCCTTGAGCCGGTAGCGACAATTTCAGCATGTATCGACACAGTATATGGTTAGATATTACTTTGTCAATTAAAAAATAAAAAATACATTCAACGAAACACGACCAACAGGTTGCTGCAATGTAGCCTGATGCCATAGCACATTCCCTGGGAGTCGTCCGTCGTTTTCAGGTATTATTAGCGCACTTGGAAAATCGAAGGTGATTTTCTGAATGGTTTAGGACATGCTCTTTCCAACTCTTATGGAAAATGATTTTTTCAAAATAAAATTGAATGTGATCCATTTTTGTAATTTTTGTGAAAATAAAGTTTAAAATGATTTTATAGAAATTTAAACCAGTATGTGAATGGTATTTTATAATATGCCAAGATTAAAACCTTATTCGCAGTGCGATTTTTCCGGCTAATTTGCATCAATTTATGTATCATTGTTAGCCCATTTTCTAGGCTGAGGGACTTAAAACACATTGTTTCGAATTAGAAGGTTTTGGAGCTTTAATATAAAACAGTAACTGTAAACGAAGTGTCGAATATACACTATTTTCACCTTCTCACAGATATCGTCGTCTTTGCGACGATTCTGCAGATTGTTGGAAAATAATGTGTGTATGAGATTTTGTCTTTCACATCCTCGTGCCACCGAGAAATTGCTTGATAAGTTTCATGTTAGCATCCGTGTACTCTACGAAATACACTCCTGGAAATTGAAATAAGAACACCGTGAATTCATTGTCCCAGGAAGGGGAAACTTTATTTACACATTCCTGGGGTCAGATACATCACATGATCACACTGACAGAACCACAGGCACATAGACACAGGCAACAGAGCATGCACAATGTCGGCACTAGTACAGTGTATATCCACCTTTCGCAGCAATGCAGGCTGCTATTCTCCCATGGAGACGATCGTAGAGATGCTGGATGTAGTCCTGTGGAACGGCTTGCCATGCCATTTCCACCTGGCGCCTCAGTTGGACCAGCGTTCGTGCTGGACGTGCAGACCGCGTGAGACGACGCTTCATCCAGTCCCAAACATGCTCGATGTGGGACAGATCCGGAGATCTTGCTGGCCAGGGTAGTTGACTTACACCTTCTAGAGCACGTTGGGTGGCACGGGATACATGCGGACGTGCATTGTCCTGTTGGAACAGCAAGTTCCCTTGCCGGTCTAGGAATGGTAGAACGATGGGTTCGATGACGGTTTGGATGTACCGTGCACTATTCAGTGTCCCCTCGACGATCACCAGTGGTGTACGGCCAGTGTAGGAGATCGCTCCCCACACCACGATGCCGGGTGTTGGCCCTGTGTGCTTCGGTCGTATGCAGTCCTGATTGTGGCGCTCACCTGCACGGCGCCAAACACGCATACGACCATCATTGGCACCAAGGCAGAAGCGACTCTCATCGCTGAAGACGACACGTCTCCATTCGTCCCTCCATTCACGCCTGTCGCGACACCACTGGAGGCGGGCTGCACGATGTTGGGGCGTGAGCGGAAGACGGCCTAACGGTGTGCGGGACCGTAGCCCAGCTTCATGGAGACGGTTGCGAATGGTCCTCGCCGATACCCCAGGAGCAACAGTGTCCCTAATTTGCTGGGAAGTGGCGGTGCGGTCCCCTACGGCACTGCGTAGGATCCTACGGTCTTGGCGTGCATCCGTGCGTCGCTGCGGTCCGGTCCCAGGTCGACGGGCACGTGCACCTTCCGCCGACCACTGGCGACAACATCGATGTACTGTGGAGACCTCACGCCCCACGTGTTGAGCAATTCGGCGGTACGTCCACCCGGCCTCCCGCATGCCCACTATACGCCCTCGCTCAAAGTCCGTCAACTGCACATACGGTTCACGTCCACGCTGTCGCGGCATGCTACCAGTGTTAAATACTGCGATGGAGCTCCGTATGCCACGGCAAACTGGCTGACACTGATGGCGGCGGTGCACAAATGCTGCGCAGCTAGCGCCATTCGACGGCCAACACCGCGCTTCCTGGTGTGTCCGCTGTGCCGTGCGTGTGATCATTGCTTGTACAGCCCTCTCGCAGTGTCCGGAGCAAGTATGGTGGGTCTGACACACCGGTGTCAATGTGTTCTTTTTTCCGTTTCCAGGAGTGTATAAGAATCCAAAGTTTACATTTTTTTATGCCGCTAATTTCGTGCCCAACTTTAAATGAAATTATGTACCAGTGTTAGCCCAAGATGAATAATAAAATACGCTTTTTAGGCGGATCAAACCATGGACGTTCTAATCGAGCTAGTTTGGAGAGCAACTACATGAAAATTTAAATATGAGAACCTTGTGTTTTTCGGTTACTACGTACCGCGTTTCACATTCGTCGTACTTTCAATCCCTGAGATATAAGAAGCCCAACTTTGACATTTTTACTGGTGCTGGTTTCTTCAGGCTTTTATGTCAAAATTTTCTATTTCAATATGGCTCGTGAAACTGTTTTCATTAATATTCTTAAGAGAACGCTTACAAGTGTACGAGATGACCAAATTTCACTTCTTTCACCGAAATATTGCCTGAAATACAAGGACTGTTCGGAAAGTAGGGTCCGATCGGTCGTGAAATGTCCGATCGGTCAAGAAATGAAAACCACAGTGAAAATCAGAAATGTTTTATTCGCAACAGTTTGGTGCACCTTCCAGCTACCGCTCTAAATAGTTGCCGCTCGGATTTAGATATTTGTCGTGGCATTTTACAAACTTTCCAATACTCTCGTCACAGAAAGCAGCTTCCTGTGCTTTCAGCCAATTCTCTAGATTGGTCTGCCTTTGGTAGTTGGTGCCAAAATGTTGTCTTGGTAACCAGCGGCTCATGTCAGCAAAGATGAACAACGGAGGGAGCCAATTATGGGCTGTATTCTGGGTGATTAAACACTTTCCATCAAATCGCTGCAGGAGCGTCTTCATTGCCCCTGCAGAATAAGGCTGAAAATTCTCTTGAAAAAAGAAGCGCATGACATTTATGTTCTGTGGGAAGCATAGATTCAGGCGAAATCTCTCATCAGATCCACATACTTGGTGGAAGACACTATTGTTTTAGGCATTTCTATGTGATCACTTTGCGTTCTGAACTAAAAAGACCGACAAGAAGCGATCGAAAGGCACACTACATATACTACCCGACACCTCTGTGCAAAGTTCCATCGGATTTTCACAGTGGTTTCCATTTTGCGCCAAATCTGACCTAACCTTCTGAATGCGCCTCGTAAATCAGCTGAAAGTCGCCAGAAATTCACGCTTTCTCTGCGCAAAGTCGCTCATGGAGTCAAACAATTTGTAAGTAGGCTGTTTATGTTTTCTCTATGTAAGTAGGCTGTTTATGTTTTCTAAGTAGGCTGTTTATGTTTTCTCTATGTAAGTAGGCTGTTTATGTTTTCTAAGTAGGCTGTTTATGTTTTCTCTATGTAAGTAGGCTGTTTATGTTTTGTTATTGGCAACATTACGTAGCGCTCAATATGAAAATCACTGGCTGTGCTGTGTGCAGTCTGTGGCTAGTTTGCATTGTTGTCTGCCATTGTAGTGTTGGGCAGCGGCAGCTGGATGTGAACAGCGCGTAGCGTTGCGCAGTTGGAGGTGAGCCGCCAGCAGTGGTGGATGTGGGGAGAGAGATGGCGGAGTTTTGAAATTTGTCATGAACTGCCATATTTATATATGATGATATCAAGGTAAATACATTGTTTGTTCTCTTTTAATATCTTTCATTTGCTAACCATCCCTATCAGTAGTTAGTGCCTTCTGTAGTTAGAATCTTTTATTTAGCTGGCAGTAGTGGCACTCGCTGTATTGCAGTAGCTTGAGCAGCGAAGATTTTTGTGAGGTAAGTAATTTGTGAAAGGTATAGTTTAATGTTAGTCAGGGCCATTCTTTTGTAGGGAATTCTGAAAGTCAGATTGCGTTGCGCTAACAAAATATTGTGTGTCAGTACAAGCACAGTCATGTATAATTGTTCAAAGGGGACGTTTCAAATTGACTATATGTTGGCCAGTATTGCTTCAACGAACGGTGAACTTTACCATTGTTTCTCGGTGATATGTGTGAATATTCACATAACATTTCGTCTAAACTAGTGATGGTCGAGCAGGAAAGATCGAAATTAGGCCATCTGACATGGAATGACCCTACATCGAAACTGACCACTTCGCGGTTCCGTGCAGCAATTGAACTATGTGCAGTGGATGTAACGACCAGAAACAAGATCAGTTTCACATGGATTTGTATTCAAGCAGGGTTCTAAACGTAAAAACCTGCGTACCCTCTCCTGCCCGTTGCACACGAGAGTCATGGTCCCGATCATAATAACCACTAGCTAGAAATGTTACAAAGTTATTGCAAAACATTAAACACCTATAACGAAAGCACAAAATATCTGAAACAACGTAACAAAACCTACCTCTCAAACCTTAACGCTATCTTAATCATTTCATAGTAACATACTCTCACATTACCATATGACATGTTGTAGAGTGAACTAACACATATACGACACCTAACTCGACCATATTCTCACCGTGTTGAAACAAATATACATGTCCAATGGGTTTAAAATTGACATGTTATATGATACACGAACTGCTGTAGCAGGCAGCCATTCAAAATTCAGTACTAGCAAATAAACGAAAAATAAAATCTGGTGCGGTATATGACGTTAACGAGTAGTACTGTTTGCAAGCTCACAGACTCTCGTGACGGAACAGTGATGAGTTTGCATACTGTTCATTGAATTATTTAGCGCAGGGCCGCCCGGCGCCATCCGGTATTAATGAGCCGTAATTAATGAGCAACAGTTCGACGGGAAGGCCTCACAGGTGAGTGGCTGATAGTCGTTGACGTAACTGCAGTCAGTGCTTGCTTGTAGAGCCAACCGAAGTGCGACTTTCTTATCATCCACATCCAATAACAATGGTGCACACATCTTCTTCTTCATTAAATTTTATCAGTTTCATTAAAAGTCTTCTTGCCTACTCTGTTAACAGTGAACAGCTTTGAAAAGTCTGAATTCTATAGATAACTACATGAAGGACGTAAGGAAACAAGACAGTTCGTTGCCTCGTTGGTCATAGAAGTTCGAGAAGAACTGCTATAGCCATAAAAAGCTGAAGCCAATTTTTACAGTCAGTTGCAGCTTTCTTAGTGGGATTGATCAACCTCTTGTTTGCTACACCTCCATACATTTCACTTACAATAATAAGTATACAGGATGATAGGTACGTATTTCACAATATTTCCGAACCCCTTTTAAAATTGCAGCCGAAAACTTGCAGTTTTTGAAAGTCTACAATTTATTTATTTTTGCACTTAAGGAACCCGTGATAAGAACTGGGACTCTCCGGCTGCGTTATTATAACAGTTCGAAATGCTTGTTAGCATTCAGCACAATGATCTGACGTCTGATAGAAATGTGTTATGTTGTTGTTAACTATTTACCAATATATTTGAACAACCGTTATTAGGAGCTAATATATTTGCGGTAACGAACTAAAATTGTCATCATAGATATACTTTAGATGTACTAACTCCACTATCAAATCTGTAAAAGAGGTCTCCACAGTGTGGTGCGCCTTCTTCTTCATGATTTTCACGAAGAGCGGATGACAAAAAAATGGTTCAATTGGCTCTGAGCACTATGGGACTTAACATCTATGGCCATCAGTCCCCTATAACTTAGAACTACTTAAACCTAACTAACCTAAGGACAGCACACAACACCCAGTCATCACGAGGCAGAGAAAATCCCTGACCTCGCCGGGAATCGAACCCGAGAACCCGGGCGCGGGAAGCGAGAACGCTACCCGCACGACCACGAGCTGCGGACAGCGGATGACACGCAGAGGAAAGAAATGTATCTCAAAATGTAAATGCCGCAAGTCTCAATATGTAAATGTTGCATTTCGAATTTTACGCAGTAGTTCATATGATGAACTGTTTTACTATCATAGTTACTTCAACAAACAGAATATTTGTTGATTATGATTATGTATATCAACTATCAAGCAGACGCGGCACAGCTTGATTTAAGTGTTCCATGTCACGATCGATTTCCACAATGTTGTAAATAATTTAAGTTGATTTTCAGCACTCAGATATTTAAAACGTAAGTACATTTGCTCATCAGAATTGGCTCTGTCATGCCATATTCCTACACGGTGGAATGTAACTAATTCCAGACTTTTATGTCTTTGATGCTTACAATAAATTTATGTAATATATCAGTTAGATTTAGTTTGCACGCAACAAAATTCCTACAACTGTTTAATTTTTCTTGTAATGTTTTGAAAATGTGTGTGAAAGTTTATGGGACTTAACTGCTAAAGTCATCAGTCCATAAGCTTACACACTACTTAACCTGAATTATCCTAAGGACAAACAAACACACCCATTCCCGAGGGAGGACTCGAACCTCCGCCGGGACCAGCCACACAGTACATGACCGCAGCGCCTCAGACCGCTCGGCTAATCCCGCACGGCTGTAATGTCTTGATTTGACACCAGAACCCACTAAATTCAAATATCTTAGAGTGAATCCCAGAAGTGAATTGCATAAATCGGCACATTAATTTGAATTTTTTGTACTATAAAGGAAAAATAGTTTAAATTTATTTTGAAATGCCCATCGTTCTTCTTTCATCTTGGAAACCCCATAGAATAAAATAATTACAAGTACTTTCTCCAAAATAAAAGACGTGACGTTCTCGGTACCTCCATTTATTTCGTGGTCTTCACCTAACAAGAATAAATATATTACGACCAATGAATGACAATGTAGATAATGTTCCTCTTAAACAGAAAATTTCCTACAAAAACGACAGCTTTTGCTCAGATCTTGTATGAATCAGGCATGTGCCAGCTGTCAATGATAGGCATAGTCAGCAAATGAAAGATTTTCATAGAGAACAAACAATGTGTTTACCTTAATAACGTTACAGAGTCAGCATATATATAAATCAGTTCATGATATCCAATATTACAAATTTACTGTTTGTGATGGACACACGTTAAGCTCGTGCGCTCTCAGAATTCTCCCATTTCTCTCCCCACATCCTCCACTGCTGGCGGCTCACCTCCAACTGCGCATTGCTACGCGCTGTTCACATCCAGCTGCCCAACACTACAATAGCAAATTCCAACAATGCAAACCAGCCACAGACTGCACGCAGCATAGTCAGTGATTGTCATATAGAGCGCTACATGGCGTGACCAACATAAAAACCTAAACAGCCTACTTACAGTGTCGCCGACCCGTCTGATGTATTTCGACACAAAACTTATGGAACCTGGCCAAGAGGATAATTATCTCCTACAAGGACAATTTTGATTTAGAAGGGATAGGGGATCCAGTATTAGAATCAGAATGTAAAAGAGCTTTGGAGGACTTAAGATCAAATAAGGCAGAAGGGATAGATAACATTCCACCAGAATTTCTAAAATCATTGGGGAAAGTGACAACAAAACGACTATTCACGGTGGTGTGTAGAATGTATGAGTCTGGCGACGTGCCATCTGATTTTCCGAAAAGCATCATCCACACAATTCTGAAGATGGCAAGAGCTGACAAGAGCGAGAATTACCGCACAATCAGCTTAACAGCTTAGTTGCTTACAAGAATAATGTACAAACTGGTTCAGATGCCTCTGAGCGCTATGGGACTTAACATCGGAGGTCATCAGTTCTCTAGAACTTAGAACTACTTAAACCTAACTAACCGAAGGACATCACACACATCCGAGGCAGGATTCGAACCTGCGACCATAGCAGTCGTGCGGTTCCCGACTGAAGCACCTAGAACCGCTGGGCCACAGCGGCCACAAATAATATACAGAAGAATGGAAAAGAAAATTGAGGATGCCCTAGATGACGATCAGTTTGCCTTTGGGAAAGGTAAAGGCACGAGAAAGGCAATTATGACGTTGCGGTTAATAATGGAAGCCAGAATAAAGACAGATCAAGCCACGTTCATAGGATTTGTCGACCTGGAAAAAACGTTCGACAATATAAAACGGTGGAAGATGTTCCAAATTCTGAGAAAAGTATGAGTAAGCTATAGGGAGATGCGGGTCATATACAATATGTACAACAGACAAGAAGGAATAATAAGAGTGGACGACCAAGAACGAAGTGCTCGTATTAGAAAGGGTGTGAGACAAGGATGGAGCCTTTTACCCCTACTGTTCAATCTGCACATAGAGGAAGGAATGAGGGCAATAAAAGAAAGTTTCAGGAGTGGAATTAAAATTACAGGTGAAAGGATATCAATGATACGATTCGCTGATGACATTGCTATCCTGAGTGAAAGTGAAGAAGAATTACATGATCTGTTGAACGGAATGAACAGTCTAATTAATACAGAGTATGGATTGAGAGTAAATCAAAGAAAGACGAAGGTAATGAGAAGTATTAGAAATGAGAACAGCGAGAAATTTAACATCAGGATTAACGGTCACGGAGTAGATGAGGTTAAGGAATTCTGCTACCTGGACAGTAAAATAACCAATGACGGACGGAGCAAGGAGGACATCAAAAGCAGGCTAGCAATGGGTAAAATGGCATTCCTGACCAAGAGAAGTCTACTAATATCAAATATCGGCCTTGAGGAAGAAATTTCTGAAAATGTACGTATGGATTACAGTATTGTATGATAGTGAAACATGGAATGTGGGAAAACCGGAACAGAAGAGAATCTAAGCAATTGTGGTGCTACAGACGAATGTTGAAAATTGGATGAAATGATAAGGTAAGGAATGAGGAGGTACTACGCAGAATCGAAGAGGAAAGGAATATGTGGAAAACACTGATAAGGAGAAGGGGCGGTATGATAGGACGTCTGTTAAGACATCAGGGAATAACTACCACGTACGAGTAGGAGCTGTAAAGGGCAAAAGCTGTAGAGCATGACAGACTGGAATACATTCAGCAAATAATTGTGCGCATAGGTCAAGCCGCATCAAACCAGTCAGAAGACTGATGACAAAAAAAAAGGACAACGTCTTTCCTCAGGAGGGTGTGCATTGCCTATGTGGAAAATGAAGGATTTGAAGTATGGATAGTTGGAAAATCATCATCTTCATAAGATCTGACATTATCCCTCATTTGTACAAAGCGTTGTGGCTGCTAAACGGCTTCAATAATATTATAGTAGCCTTTTATTAACATTTAACTGTGCTTTCAGAAACGCACATTTGTGGAACAGATGCAATTAAAAATATTTGAAAGGCTACATTAGCCTAAAGAGGAGCTACAGTTCCGTACTCACCTATGAATATTACATCTCTTACTGACTGTCATCGCATTGGCCACATCGGATATTACAAAGTATCTAGGCAGCATATTAAAATAGCAGACACTGGTTTATTCACCAGTTCAATAAGTTGTTCATTTTGTTCTGTTCATGACTCTTCTCACTTATTTGATGCAGCTCACTATGATTTTCCCTCTTATGCTAATACTTTCGTGGCAGACTAGCATCTGCATCCAAAGTCCTCAACTGTTTGTTACCAAATTCCACTTTCTCTTGTAACTTACAGTTTTTCCCCATACTGTCATCCCCCTGTCGGCTCGCTGCAGCAAGACTGTATTGTAAAAACTGTCCTATGATCACATCCCTCATTGGGGTTAGCGCTTAGATATATTTCTTTCGTCGCAGTTTCTGTTAACAACGCCCTAATTCTTTGTTTTCCCAGTGCTTTTCATATTCTGAAGTACCACGTCTGAAGCACATACCCTCTGTTTATTTTTCGCTTTCCATCAACGCTCTATTCCATACCGCTTTTCTCAAAAATACATTTCATACTTGTAGACTTCACTGGTGAGAAATGTTCTCTAAGCATGTGTGAATAAGCTTCTCACATCTTCCTTTTTTTCGTCTCAGATGCGTTAATTCCCTTCAAAGAGAGCAGAATTTATTCCTCTTCCACATGGTCCTCCATTCTCAGGCACAACGTGTTTCTGATCTCATTTCACATACCCTTCCGTGGAGGTGGTGCGCTGGTCAGTACCTCCTCCATGTAAGTATTCAGTGACGCATATCGGCGAAGGATGACACAGCGGTCGGTCGGTAGCTGTGGGCTTTTCGAAGCCAGTTCGGACGGATTAAATCGACAGTTAGTCTCCCACTGTACTATTAATTTTTCAGGGATTATTACGATTTGTATCCCTTTGCACTGAATACTAACCCTCTTGTGAACTTCTATTTTTTTTTTTTTTTTTTTTGACAAACTGCCTACTGGTCTCTGTTTCGGGTTCTTCAGCCGACGTTCATCTGATGATTTTGCTGACGTTTCGCCAGTACGAGTCGCTGGCATTATCAAAGCTTCACCCTCCATTGCCGGTGGTGAACTGGAGCCGAGCTCGCGGCCGCAGACTCTATGTATCTGGCGGGCCAACGTCCGAGGGCTTCTCCTCTTAACTACCTGCGACGGTCGTTCGCTGCAGTACGGGAAGCCAGGATCCGTTTACATTAAGGCTTTCCTCTTTCTTGTTGAAGCTATTCGCGCGTTTTTGTACAGCTTCTCTGAACAAGCGGGTGTGATAGTGCTCTTCTACAATCAGAACTTCCGTGTCGGTGAATTTTATTACGTGGTCGGTCTCCCTCAGTGCGTGCTCTGCCACGGCCGATTTCTCCACCTGCCGCAAC
Organism: Schistocerca serialis cubense; assembly: GCF_023864345.2. Taxonomy (NCBI): domain Eukaryota; kingdom Metazoa; phylum Arthropoda; class Insecta; order Orthoptera; family Acrididae; genus Schistocerca; species Schistocerca serialis. Next base: position 666,713,878 of record NC_064641.1, on the reverse strand, counting down.
CTGCAATGTCACTTATGTTCTTTGATCCTGGTGTTGATTGATCGTCCAGTCATTCCGACATAAACTTTTCCGCATGTGGAGGGTATGCGGTATATTCCCGACATTGCAAGTGGGTACCTTTTCCCCTTCGCCTATATAAGACATTCTTTGATCTTCCTTGTTGGTTTGAAAATCGTCTTTACGCCATGCTTGCAGAATATACGGCCGATTTTGTCCGTCACTCTGGGATGGAAAGCCCAAGTGCACTCCCCAACACATGGGGTTGGGGTTGATTTGGGGGAGGAGACCAAACTGTGAGGTCATCGGTCTCATTGGATTAGGTAAGGATGGGGAGGGAAGTCGTCTGTGCTCTTTCAAAGGAACCGTCCCACCACTTGCCTGAAGCGATTTATTGTAATCACGGAAAACCTAAATCAGGATGGGTTGATGTGGGATTGAACCGTCGTCCTCACTAACGCGATTTCTGTGTGATAACCACTGCGCCATCTTGCTCGGTAATTCAACTCATGGAGATTGTCTAGATGCAGGAGAGAAAGATTAGGTTAGTGTACTTTATTTATTTTGGTCGGGAAACTGACGCAAAAATCGGTCCTAATTATGTAATTGATCATAAAGATCGGGTCTAATTATACAACAATATGCGTGGCGCTACACAAGGACAGAATAAAATCGCAATATACCTCAAAAACTGGCGATGGCATACAACTTGTGTTATCCTGCTAGGATCAGTTTCGCAATACCACTCGAAACTAGTATAGACACACTCAAACCTTACCCTTCACATACAAGCTGACGAGAATAAAGGCTCGGTTGTAAGGTACTATCTTTATTCTCTTTGGCAGGAAATATGTTCAACTGACGAGATGCTGGTGTTGGACAGAGAGGAGCTTAAAAAGTATATTACCTGTAGGCAGTCCACCTACTTAGCTGGGTGGTAATATACTCGCCTCGCATGCAAGCAGTCCCAGGTTCGGTTCCCGGCAGGGTTGGAGATTTTCTCCACTCAGGAACTGAGTGTTGTGCTGGCCCCATCATCAATCCATCCTCATCACCGGCGCGGAAGTCGCCCAATGTGGCGTCGACTCAAATAAGTCTTGCACTTGGCGACTGAACTTCCCGGGATGGGGCCTCCTGGCCAACGATGCCATACGCAAATTTCCATTTTTACCTGTAGGCATCCAGCTGGGGACAGTACCTATAGTTCTTAGATGTCAGAGTTCACTACAGATGCGTGCTCAAAAACCACCCTGCAGCCTAGTCAACCGAAGCCAATACATGCTACACTGATGGAAAAAATGTGTCACAGTTCAATTTACACTTCGAAATTGTCATTAAAAAACCAGAATGAATGGGTCATAATGTAGCACATGTACTGGGGAATATCGTCGCCCTAAAAGACTGCAGAGGTTGCAGTAGTTCAAAGTGCGTTCTCCTCGACGTATAATGACAAACTGCAGAATATCGAAGATCCTCATACCTCCCCTCTCTCCCTCCCTCTACCACCTTGCATCCATTCAACTACGTGGAGGACACAGGCATTTTCGAATGGCCAGCAAGTGGCATCTCCCTAGTGATCGCTGGCGCCAACGTAACAGCGTGTTTAGTCAGCTAAACAAGGACAGACGCCTCAAGTGCAAATTTTTCATCTAAAATATAGTGACAGAGCCCCCAAACTTCATTCCCATGGTCAGAGCGCGGCAGCGTCCAGCAGCCATCCCCAGGAACATGCCCCCATCACCCCCAACCAACACACCATTCTGTGATAGAGAACAACTGTATTTAAAGTCAACCCAACTCTTTCTTGCAATCTGTTAAAAGTATTTCTGGGGAAGACTGGACCCCTCTGAAACAACAACGAAATTCCGGAGAACACTCCAGATGGTTTTTTCAAAAGTTGGTAGCTTGCAAAACAGGAACCCTCCCACCGCACCGTCTTGAGTACAATGCGCTTTGACGAGTACGATGATGGGGAGTAAGCGTTATCGACACCGACAAAAGCTACACATACAATTAAGCACGACGCTGGCACCCTCAAAACAAAACCGTGATAAATGAGGGCAATCCCAACCGCGGGTTGTTTGTCTAAAGGGACAGCCGCGACCTCTTAGAGAAGTCGGCTACCATGCCATTCCGAGCACTAACATCAATGCGACTCCTATAATAAAGTAATTATAAAAAGGAAAACACAATTATGACAATAAAAATGTCCTCTTTCGACGAAAATAGGCACAGTCCATTTTCTTTTAGTTTTATATGCAAAATCGGTATAGGTTTATGTTTGACTGCATGATACAATTCGCATATCATAATTTTGTGACATCCAGCAAACTGAACCGCTGCCGATCACGTGTGTATTACAAACGTTTCAGACAAATGAAGTAACATTAGAGAACACAATATATCACCTCATTAGCTCACACGTGGGAAAAAATACAAACGTTTTACGTTTGACAACAACAACCTGTAATTAAAGAGGACGTAGCTGTTTTGTACACTGCGGCAGATCTCGTTTTACCATTTCAGTGCTACATCATACAGTCATTTGCGAAAAAAATGATGAGAGTCTAAGACTTTACGACACGTCCCTTCCATTACTTCGAAACCAATTACCATCTGAATGCTTACATTTGACATTTTGTATTCATAACTCACCTCTTCCGAGATGTATGTAAACTTTCTTTCATTCAGCATTAGATTCTTGGAAGCAATTTGGTCATACAACCTGTTTCATGCAATCTACTCACATGTCGGAAAAAGACATTATGATTTCTAGATTCCACAAGGAGCTATAATTCAAGTTGTGTCTGCTTCATAATTAGAGATTATGAAGAATGAAGTAACACCTATTTTTAAACACACAATTGTGACGATAATAAAAAGAAACAGTCGTGATTCCACGAGAATAGAGACTGCCGATTCCTATTAGTTTTATGAGCTAAAGCGGTGTAGTTTTGAGAGAATTACCTGCTTCCAAACTTTAAGCAGTTGTAGCACTCCTTGTAGTAGTACCTCCTATAAGACTTTACTGCGTCTATCCCGATATCTCTAAAAACAATTACCATCTGCTTGTTGTTATTGAACATATTACATATATTCTGTCACTCCATTGGAACTGGAGGCTAGCGCTCGAAGTCCTTTGTGCAGATCTGCACAACATTTTTTCGTCTGTATCAAGGAAGACATATCCAGCAAACTATTAAACACACAAGAGGTCTCCTGTATTGTTCCTTCATAGGCAGTGTAAAAATATTTCATTCCCCTTACGGCTATCGCAGTTATCCACGTAAAATCCACACGGTCCTTTATGATAGGACATAGTCATTTTCGTTGCACATGTCGGAACAAACACATACTTTATAAGCCTGGAGCTCAAGGTGGATCTATCACGCATCCTACAGTACTGCTAAATATAATACTTCACCAATAACTGAATGCTGGCGATACGAAACAAAACTGAGTCAAAATCAGCGATGTGTGGACATGTCTATTACGATTTTACCTTGCGTGTGGTACCACTGTCTCTTAGAAAGAGAGGCGTAATCGTCTTACAAATCACCAGATGTTAAAAACAATATCGCAAAGGCCATGTTAGTGTCACATGCGGTCTTTGTGCTATAGGTGTTGACAAGTATCGCTAACGATATCCATGTTAAAGACCATACAAACCATATAAATCGAGGTACGGCATTACCTTCGAATGAAGAGGTTTTGCAACACAAATACCTCGACATTGAATGACGATGATGGCCAGAGTGTTTATTAACAGACCGATACTGCTGATACACGTCACCGACGGTGTAAGCTCGCAATAAAATCACCGAATTTAGAAAGTGATGCGGCTAAGGAACGTGGTATGAAGCTGGTATTTGTAACTCCCTCATGGCGCCGCTAGATATTTCTCCAGTATTTGTAATTCATTCTGTCTTGATGCCACGTCAGAGGTTCTGCGATATATGCACTGTGTTATAGGTGATGGTTGATATGAATGATCACATACAGTAGATGGTGTTTTGATTGAGGTCGTAAGAAATGTACACTGGACTTTCAAATCTCTGGAAGTATGCTTTCCGCTAGAAATACTGTCTGCTATTTGGAATCGAGTCTTTCCATTCAACCATATACATGTGTTGGATCCTATGGAGCAGTTTTTTAATGATTGCTGCCACTAGTGAATCATATTTGTGTCACTCTCATATCTCGAGATAAGTGCCTTTTTCAAACCTATCTGTTACATTAACATTCCAATGTGGTTTTAGGTAGTCCCTATGCCTCTTGTAACTGCTCCTCAGACTCTGCCCCGCCATCCCGGCAGATTTGTGCATGTGATCTTCCCAGTTTAAGTCGGAACTGTGCAGACGTCGGAGAGAGCTGTATCTACCACATTATGCAACCCATGTAGAAACAGAGTGAGCTGAGTTAATGCTATTGGATTGTGTTTTGACCACTCAGTGGAAATGGGAACATGTTATCGTAGCTCCGCCAACTGTGTACAATCTAAGGTGAGCGCCAAACGTACCCTCTCCTCCAACACGAAGTAGTATAAAAGGCAGCACGAACAGTTATAATGGTGTTTCTCATTGGGAAAATTAAGAAGACTCAACATCTTACAGGGACTGCAGTCTGAGCAGATCAAGTTTATCAACCAAACATTCTATAATCGTTATTCTGTAACATCCACCAAATTTTTTACTGCGTCTCTCGCTTCAATATATCAGAACCAAATACCGTCTGCATGCCAGCACTGAGCATATGCAGCAATCCTATTAAATATACAGGTATTGATCTATTGGAGCAGCTGGTCAGTGATCGATATTGCTTGCTTGCTCTTACTGTACGAGGACCATCTCATACAGATTATCAGTCACAAGAGATGGTCCCTGTTTTGTTGTTTGATACAACGCTTTTTCTGCTGTAACACACTTTGTACACTGCCATACATTTTGTTTTTACCGCCACGACTTTGAGGTGTGTGTCAGGTTCAAAACTGACATTAACACGTTTTGGTACATTGGCTCTCGCAAGTGATTGAAATAATAGACGGTCACAAAATAAGGAAAGTGGAAGAGTTTTGAGGCATTGTGGAGCGTTTTCAAACTACAGTCCAAAGGTGATTGACAACCTCTACATGACACGGGATACCTGATGGTGCTGTGTTTCGTTTGATTGATTCCTCATATTACTACCATGTACGCGATCACCATTTCGGAGTTTCGGTGTTGCCCCATCCATCAAGACTTTATTTCCATCTCAAAGAAGTGATGTTCGTCAATCATTATGTGGTAATCAAAAGCATACCTGTAGATGGATGGGATGGTTCAAATGGCTCTGAGCACTATGGGACTTAACATCTGAGGTCATCAGTCCCCTAGAACATGGAACTACTTAAACCTAACTAACCTAAGGACATCACACACATCCATGCCCGGGGCAGGATTCGAGCCTGCAACCGTAGCGGTAGTGGTTCCAGACTGAAGCGGCCAACTGGATGGGACGGAAAACACATCGTTCATCTACTGTTATAATAAGCATCACAGTTGATAGTGCGATCAGTTTTAGCAATTTTATCGTAATTTCAACACCGACCATTGACATGGCAGCATGCTTCCCAGTTTCTGTAACATCGCTAAACAGCCCGTCCACTATTTTGCGAGTACCATTGTGAAGGTAAATAGTTGACTGTGCAGTACGTTCATTCATGGTTAATTCTCGAAGATATACACCAAAGTATACCAGACAGTGACTTACATACTTCTAGCACTTCGATAATAGTGCGTAATTTACGATCTTTCTCTTTGCGGATGGGAGTCACAGGGCATTCTCGCGTTCTTAGGATAAAGTTAGAGACCGAAGATCTCCTTGCACTGTCTTTGACCAACGCTCCCTGCAGCACTGGCACGATTTAATCTGCAGCTCACCAAAAGTAGACCGCTGCATTCCAAGTTTCGTGGAGGAACAGTGAGAACCGAGGCTGTAACTGGTGTTCCGCACCCAACCAAGAGCACAACATTTCTCCAAATACGCGACTTTCTAGGAGGTTACCATCCCTTATCGGTGTATAGTAGATATGAAACTGTTGTGATGGTATAAAAGACCGTTAAGAACGGGAAACGGTTGTTTTCTATGAATGACGTAGCTCCAAACAGTCGGAGTATGCAGCATTTTACGTTGAACAGCTGCACTATCAATTCTAAAGCATTCTTCTAGTATCTGAGGTCATTACCAACAAGTTATTGGTAAGAGAGAACATAAACGCATGCACTCCTAAGGCTACAAGGTTCTGCACTTAAAACACGCTATAATGTTAGATCGTTGCAGTTTCCAACCTATTAGTTGTATGGAATGCAACGCTGTTACTACCCGAATGTAAGAAATATATTTCCAGCACATGACATACATTATCTTTCCAGGCTTCCCTTCAATAAACTATAGTGACAAACTGTAAAATGAAAAAATGTTGCCTTGAAACATCGATTCCTTGTTATACATCTACAATATAGCTTTCCATAGGTGTATATACCAGACTGTTCACATCCGATCACGGTTCACAAATTATACTATGCTCGCATCAGTCTTATATAAAATGATCGCTCGTAATGGAGAATGCCCCTTACAAAGAAAGAGACAAACACATAGCAGCGGTGTTTGACACGTGAAATTACACGTCATGCCGCCACTAAGTCCGTAAAGAGGACAACTGTCAACCAGATGTATACTAGGGGATTATAGTACCTCATAAACACCTGTCGCTAACATATAATCAACGTAGTTATGAAACTGAAGACACGATTTTATGCTCAAGATGCGGCGACGGAATGGAGTACGTCGCATAAATCTCCGTTTGTATAGAAGAATGTATCGAAACAGGAGTAAGTCCTCTGATGACCTAGACGTTTGCTGTTAACGATCACAAGTAGACAGTGCTGTAAGTCACACACAAAGCACGCAGATGTATGCGAGTCGAACGCAGATTATGTCATACAATTGATGCATCCCGACAGAATAACGGACCATTAAATACTACCTCGTTACAACTCTATCTCGACCGATCTCTCCGTCCACTCTCTGTCATCCTTAAATGCATATGCAAGTATGTTCAGCGGCAGATGGTTCTCTCTCTCTCTCTCTCTCTCTTTTTTTTTTTTTTTCAGGAAAGTATCGAAGACAGTAGTCAAGCCGCGTGTGTCACTATTACCTCAATAGATATACAGTACAATGTTGCCTTGACGAAATATAAAAGACTGTTTCACCGGTTCCCAGTGCTTCCATCTCAATTTTTTCTCGTATTGCTATTGCTGTCGTATACTCGTTCCCATGAACAAGAATTTTTGTGCGCCACTCAGAAGATATGCAAGTACTCCCTCGATTTCCCCGCACTTCGTAGTATATTCCCTCAATTTATCTGTATTCGTAATTTTATAGATTTTACGTCACTTCTATCCATGCTATCATGACATCACTTCTCGTTCTGTATTCTAAAATTGCTTGTCAATGTAGTACGGCTGCCAACACCTAGCACAAATGCACTATTTTTCTGGTCGGGCGGCATAGTATGGCACTGTACTCTAACGCATCCAGTCGCCTCCAACCACATATTCTACGTTTGATCCAGTTTGCTCTGTGTGTCTTATCGGAGGTACTATTACAAGGTGTGGTATAACTGGTTAAAGTTTGGAAGCAGATAGTTCTCTCAAGATTACACCGATTTTGCTGATAGAACCAATAGGAATCGGCTGTCTCTATATTCGTGGAATCATTACTGTTTTCTTTTTATTATTATCGTTACGATTGCGTGTTTAAAAACATGTATTATTTTATACTTCATATTCTCTGGTTATAAAGTAGACGCCACTTGAATTATAGCTCATTGAGGAATCTAGAAATGTTAATGTTTTTTTCTTTTTTTCGTCATGTGAGCAGATTGCGGGAAACAGGTTGTGATGATCAAAGTGCTTACAAAACTAGAACGCAAGAATCTGATGCCGTATGACAGAAACTTTACAAACAAGTCGGAAGAGGTGAGTTACGCATAAAAAATGTCAGCTGTGCATGCAGATGCTATTTGGTTTCGATGTAACGGAAGAGACGTGTGGTAAAATCTTATAAGAGTTTCTAATACAAGTTACGAGAGAGACTCTCATGATTTATTTCGCAAATGTCTGTATGATATAGCATTACAATGGTAAAATGAGACCTGCCATAGTGTACAAAACAGCTACGTCCTCTTCAATTATAGCTTGTTGTTGTCGAACGTAAAATGATTATGTTTTTGTCGACATGTTAGCTGATGGCGTGAAAGATTGTATTCTCTAATGTTATTTCATGTGTCTGAAATGTTTGTAATACACACGTGATCACCTGTGATCGGCGACGGTGCTCTTCGTTGGATGTCACAAAGTAATGAGATACGAATTCCAACCTGCAGCTGAACGTAAAAACTAATCCGATTTTGCTCTTAAAACTGAAAGAAAATGGACTGTGCCTATTTTCATGGAAAGAGGACATTTATTATTTTCACAATTGTGTTATCATTTGTTAATAGTTGCTTTATCACAGGAGTTTCGTTATGTTAATGCTCGCAATGGAGTGGTGGGCAACTTCCCTAAGAGGTCGTGGGTGTCCCTTTAGACAAACAACCCGCAATCAGGATAGCCCTTATTGATCGTAGTTTTGTTCTGAGGGATGCCGGCATGGCCGGCCGAAGTGGCCGTGCGGTTAAAGGCGCTCCAGTCTGGAACCGCAAGACCGATACGGTCGCAGGTTCGAATCCTGCCTCGGGCATAGATGTTTGTGATGTCCTTAGGTTAGTTAGGTTTAACTAGTTCTAAGTTCTAGGGGACTAATGACCTCAGCAGTTGTCCCATAGTGCTCAGAGCCATTTGAACCATATTTTTTGATGCCGGCATGCCGCTCTCTTGTATAACTTTTGTCGGCGGAGATAATGTTGATCGCCTGCCATCGTGTTCGCCAGAGCGCATCGCACTGTAGACAGTGCTGTGTGAGGCTGTTGTCGGTTGAGGCCGGATTTTGAAAAAGCCATCTGGAGAGTTCTTCGGAATTTTGTTGTTGTTCCATAGGAAAAAAAAATCAAATGGCTCTGAGCACTATGGGACTTAACATCTGAGGTCATCAGTCCCCTAGAACTACTTAAACCTAACTAACCTAAGGACATCACACACATCCATGTCCGAGGCAGGATTCGAGCCTGCGACCGTAGCGGTCGCGCGGTTCCAGACTGAAGTGCCTAGAACCGCTCGGCCGTACCGGCCGGCCTGTTCCATTGGAGTCCAGCCTTTTCGAGAAATACGTTTAACAGATTGCAAAAAAGAGTTACGTTGATGTTAAACACAATTGCTCTCCATCACAGCATGGCATACTGTCCGGAGCTAAGGCGGGCGTGTCTATTTGGGGATAATCGACAAATAGAGCCGCGTTCCGACATGGGGTTAAGTGTGGGGGCTCTGTCACTATATTTTAGATGAACAAGCTGCATTTGAGCGGCCGTCCTTTTATCTCCTATTGTTTAGTTCAATATACACGCTGTTCCGTTGGCATAAGACCGTTGCATCAAGGCCGAGTGTGGCCAGCGTCCACGTGGGGCTGGATGTTGGCTGTAGAAAAGCTAAAAGACGCTCAGTGGACCAGCTGGCCATTTGAAAAAGGCGGATATGTCCTCCCTGTAGTTGGGTTGGATGGATTTGGGGGGGGGGGGGGGGGGTAAAGGAGGGAGACTGGGAAGGGATGAGAGGCTTCGATTTTTGGCAGTTTGTGATTGTACATCGAGGACAATGCACTTTGAAATACCGACCCCTCTGCAGTCTTACTTACACAGTTCAGCTTGATACTGGTTGCAGTTCCTCGGAATTGCAATTGGTTTCCCAGAAAATATATTTATGGTGAGAAAAAAAATTGTTTATTCTTATGCTCTTATGGAATTATTAACTTCAACGTGCACTTCTAAAACAAGCAACGCTCATAAATATTTCACTGATCGTTTCCTGTGTCATGGTAATATGCGTATCCGAAATCTGATAAATTATTAAACAGAAATTTCGGCTTTTATACTACAACCAAAATGGATATCCTAGTACAGAGACTCGTGGAGTTACAAAGGAAATCACAGTAAAAAATATATATCTTACTCTTTCAAAAAAATTTCGAGCTATGAGTTTTGTGGTAATTAATGGATTAAGACTAATGTGTAAAAATATATTATATTTTCGCGAAAAATGGTTAAGTTGAATTACATTTTATGATAACTACGTCATTTTAGGAGGTTTAATGCCACCAACAGAAAAGAGGAGTTCGTAATTCACGAGTCTCGATCTTTTCTAGTTTTTTAATAGTCGGCTGTTGAAACTAACCTGGTCATGCATCAACTGAATATAAACGCTCAATGTGTCCAAAACTCTTTACGACCAGCGCTACTCAAGAACTCTTTATGACCAGCGCTACTCGACAACGCAGGATAACACAGAGACCTGGCATAGATCGTCTCCAGCACACTTTTCACGAAGTTTTGTGTGGAATAAAATTTATTATTGCAAATTTGAAATACTGGTACATTAACAACAACGCCAGAACGTAGAATGCAAGTATACACACTTGAATTCATCGTGCTGCACAGATGCCGGATGTAAGTTTTTGCCATTGAGTTCCATGCCTGTGGCACTTTGTCTGTCAGTACAGGGACAGTTACTGCTGTTTGTGGATGGCGCTGAAGTTGCCGTCCGATATATGTTCGACTGGGACAGATCTGGTGATCGACTAGGCCAAGGCAACATGTCGGCATTCTGTTGCCCCGCGAGCATGCAGGAGGGCCGCAACAAGACCTGACATGGACTCGACTAAGGTCTGAAACAGTGCTGGAGGGAATCGACACCATGAATCCTGCACGGCTGTCCATAAATCCGTGAGAGTACGAGGGGGTGAAGACCTCTTCTGAACAGCGCGTTGCAAGGCATCCCTGATATGCTCAATAATTTTCATATCTGGGAGTTCGGTTGCCAGCGGAAGTGTTTAAACTTAGAAGAGTGCTCCTGGAGCCATTCTGTAGCAATTCTGGACGTGTGGGGTGTCGCATTGTCCTGCTGGAATTGTCCTAGTCCGGCGGAATGCACAATGGACATGAATGGATGCATGGTGTACTGGGGGTGTATGAAACTATGGTGAAAACTAAGGATCAGTTGACGTGGCCCACGCTCAACAAGGATGCTCGTAAGATGATTAAGGCTTGGGATGAGTAAACTAAGGATAAGTCCAAACCCAACATCCGGCTTGGGGAACTTAATTCGGACTGCGCTGAACACCATAAGATAATAACAGGTTATCTAGGACCACTGCCATAGACTCGGGAGGATCATTGTTACATCCTAGTTGTCGTTGTTGCCTTTTCCCGCTTCGCATGGTTAGTTCCTATTAGATCGGTTTACCACACTCCTCTGCAACGAATATTTTCCATGTTCTGTGCTCCGAAGGTTCTGGTTGGCGATAACGCGCCAACCTCCATGTCTGGAGTCTTCAAGTGGTGTTCCTTGAAGAGTGCTATCAAGCGAGTGCCCACAACACTGCATCATTCCAGCCTATATTTGATGAGAGAGTAAGTTGCAATCTAAAGTCAGCCCTCATCATACGTCGCACTGAGTTGCGGCAGAAGTGGGATAGGTCTATATAGCCTGGCTATAATTAACGTTCAATACAGCAGTGCATGAAGGTCACAAAATAACACACGCCAAACTCATGTTCACCTTCCCAGGTAATTCTCCCCTTCACCAATCTCCAGTTTATTCATCTGCTCCCAGTGAACAACAATCTGGCGATCATAAAGAAAAATTTGGAAGCGGCTCGCAGTAACATCTGGCTTGACACCGCCAAGGAGGCTCCGAGGTTTGATTGGGGAAGGCTTGCTGTCTGGCTGCTTGCATAAGGGCCAGAGGTGGACTAACACGTTACTGACTTGGTCAGTTTGTTAAATTCTTTGTGTTGAATTGTAATCATTTGTTTGTCTGTCGGTGTACATACCTCGTATTGATTTCCGTCTCATTCTGATAAATTCCTTAGTGGTGCTACTTTTTGTTTTACTTCGTGTTTGTCTTAAGGTCTATTTTGTGTCGTTTACGGTCATATACACTGATGGGTCTTGGAAACTGGTACACCTGTCAAATATCTTATAGGGCCCCCGTGAGCACGCAGAAGCGCCGCAGCACGATGTGGCATTGACTCTGAAGTAGTGCTGGAGGGAACTGACACTATTAATCCTGCAGGGCTGTCCATAAATCCGTAAGAGAACGAGGGGGTGGATATCTTTTCTGAAAAGCATCCAAGGTATGCTCAATACTGTTCATGTCTGGGGAGTTTGGTGGGAAGTGGAAGTGCTTAAACTCAGAAGAGTGCTCCTGAACCCACTTTGCAGTAATTATAGACGTATGGGGTGTCACATTGTCCTGCTAAAATTGTCCATGTCCGTCAGAATGCACAATGGACAAGAATGGATGCAGGTGATCAGACAGGAGGCTTATATACGTGTCACCTGTCAGAGTCGTATCGAGACTTATCAGGGGCCCTATATAACTTCAACTGCAGACGCCCCAGACCACTACAGAGCCTCCACCAGCTTGAACAGTTCCCTGCTGACATACAGGTTCCATAGATTCTGAAACGTCCCCTTAGAAAAATTGTATACGTGACTGGGCTTAAACTGACACACAATATTTTTAGCGCAACGCAATCTGACTTTCAAAAATCCCTACAAAAAAATGGCCCTGACTAACATTAACCTATGCGTCTCACAAATCGTTTACCTCACAAAAATCTTGGTTACTCGAACTACTGCAATACAGCGAGCGCCACTACTGCCAGCTAAATAGAAGATTCAAACTACGGAAGGCACTAACTACTGATAGGCATAGTTAGCAAATGAAAGATTTTGATAGAGAACAAATGATGTATTTACCTTAATAGTCATAATATGTATAGCAGTTCATGACATCCAGTCTTACAAATTTAAAAACTCCGCTATCTCTCTCCCCACATCCACCACTGCTGGCGGCTCACCTCCAACTGCTCAACGCTACGCGCTGTTCACATCCAGCTGCCCAACACTACAATGGCAGACAACAATGCAAACTAGCCACAGACTGCACACAGCACAGCCAGTGTTTTTCCTACAAAGCGCTACGTAACGTTGCCAATAAGAAAATGTAAACAGCCTACTTACAATTCATGAAGTTGTCTCCATCCCCGTACACGTCCATCCACTCGGCGCAATTTGAAACGAGACTTGTACGACCCGGCAACAGATGTTAATTGAGAAAATGAAACAGCTTAGAGTTGGTTCAAACGACTTTTTAGTCAGCCTGGCTGTGGTATCGCTATTCACAGAAGTTGGTGTGGAAGATACTTTGGAGATGCTGGCGGATCTTTTTCCTCCTGAAACTGTAAAGTTGTTCCGGCATGTGATGACCACATACTTCTTGTATGGCAGTAAATTTGATGAAATGAAGGACGATATGACGATGGGCTCTCCGTTGTCTCCATCATTGGCTAACTTTTTTATGGAGAATTTTGAGGAACGTACATTAAATTCGACTCCCCTCCGTCCATCATTTTACCGTTATGTTAACGATACATTAGTGGTCTGTCCAGCAGAAGCTCTCGAAAAATTCTCGAAACGCATGAACGGCATACATCCGAACATCCACTTCACTGACGAGATAGAGAAGGAAGGAACGTTGCCATTCTTAGACGTTTTAGTACAACGATAGGCGGACGGGCCTCTCGGCTACTCTGTGTACCGTAAGCCGACGCAACCTTTCCAGAAGAGAACCGTTTTGAACACGTTGGTATATCGAGTAAAATCTGTTTCTGAAGAGCAACCCTTGAAGTCTGAAATTAACCATCTCTAGTACGTGTTCCGTAAGATGGCTATGTACACGCGTTATAAAGGCAGCGTTCTTCAAGAAAAGGAAACGTGAAAATGCTGCAAACTCACAGGATGAACCACCGATTTCCGTTCTGCTCTTTTCTGGCTCTATAACCAGTAAAATAGGAAGACTCCTGTGTTGACGGGGTGTAAGTCCGATTTTTCGTCCTCCTAAGAAAATTAAGGAGATGATGCGCCAGTCTCGGCCTCGGAGTCACTGGAATTTATATCCCCCGTGAGTGTGGAAGCAACTATATAGGTCAGACCATTCGTAGCGTTTCCGACCGCTGCGCAGAACATCAACGGCATATTAAAAATGGAGGACTAGAGGAATCGGCAGTTGCGGAGGACAGCCTCACTAACAAACATTGAATACTATTTGATGAAACAAAAATTTTATCCCATGCCCCACATACTGGGATTCTATTATTGAGGAGGCTGTCAAAATAACAATAAGCAAGAGGAACTATAACCGTGATAGCGGACATTATCTGAGCGGTGCATGGATTGGTTCAAATGGCTCTGAGCACTATGGGACTTAACATCTGAGGTCATCAGTTCCCTAGAACTACTTAAACCTAACTATCCTAAGGACATCACACAGATCCATGCCAGAGGCAGGATTCGAACCTGCGACCGTAGCAGTCGCGCGGTTCCGGACTGAAGCGCCTAGAACCGCTCGGCCACCGCGGCCGGCGCGGTGCATGAAAACGAGCGCTCAATCCAGAGAAGCAGCAGAGACGCTCCTTGAAGTGCTTATGTTCCCACGGAAGCGGTGGAGCCACCAACGCAGACACTGACACCGTCTGCGACAGTAGTACGTAATCGCCGACCAATCAGAAGCCGACCAATCAGAAGCCGTCCACAGGCTATATAAGGCCACTACAGCAGCAGTGAAGAAAGTCAGTTGCTCCTTACGATGACGATGGAGGCTATAGTCGAAAGCTTCAGGTTTTACTCCGAACTGACGCGGCAAGAAAACCGAGAATGTTTTACGTATCAGTGTCGTGGCGAAAGAGAGTCCAGTGTCGGCGCTTATGGGCCCAGGCCAAAAATCCAGTTCACCATGGACATGAAAATGGTAACAGAATACCTTTCTTGGATGTTTTAATTATGGATGGAAGTTTGGAACATAAAGTTTTTCGGTAAGCAACACATATGGACAGATATTTGCATAAAAACTCCAATCACCATCCACAACAAAACAGAGGTGTCATTAAAAGTCTTGTCGATAGAGCCGAACGGATATGCACATCGTAACACCTGGACGCTGAACTATAACATCTGAAGCAGGCCTTCGAGAAAAAATGGCTACTCAGAGAAAGAGGTAAACAGAATTTTGCGACCAAGGAACAGAAGACCGAAGGACAAGGATGAACCACAACGACGGAAAAATACAGTTCTCTCCCTTCTATTAAAAAAGTAACGGATCAGATCGGTAAGATTTTACAGAAACATGACATCAGACGGGTCTTTAGCCCAACAAAGAAAATAAGTCAAGTACTCTGATCTGTGGAGGTTAAACGCCCTCCTCTGTCGACATGTAGTGTATACAAAATTCCGTGTACGTGTGGTAAAGTTTGTATTGGAACTACCAAGTGGAGCGTAAATACACTGGTAAAGGACCACGAAAGTCTTTGACGAATAAGAAAAATATCAGTCGTAGCAGAGCACGCTCTTTAGTCAAGAAACCACGAAGTGAAGTTTTCTGAAACAGAAATTTTATCTACAGCGTCAAATTATTATCGACGACTATGTAGAAAAGCCATTGAAATTTATCTTTGACAATACGACAATCGATAGTTAAGTCTTATCTTTGACAAGGATTATCACTGGTCATCACGTATTGCTTCGACCACACCCCTTTCCCTATAGTAGGTCTATATAAGACGATCTCGGACGTCCGATATGTCAAACCACTTCTTCCTTCCACCTCTTCGATTTCTATCTAACCATCTATGGCCGTCCTATCGCCCTCAGCCCCACCCTTAAGTACCTTGGCGTCACCCTCGACCGTCGCCTCTCCTGCACCCCCCATCTCCGGACAATCCAAGCCAAGGCACGCTCCCGACTCCATCTCCTCAAGCTCCTTTCTGGCCGTACGTGGGGTCTGGACCCCTCCACCATACTCCACACCTACAGATCCCTCATCCGCCCTGTCCTCTGTTACGCCCATCTGGCCTGGATCTCCGCCCCCCTACCTTTTATAAATCCCTTCAGATCCTTGAACGCCATGCTCTCTGCCTCGCATATCGCATCCGTCTCCCCTCCCCCACGCGGATCCTGTACGACCTCCTCCTTTTCCTCGAACGGATACGGATCCTCTACACCTCCCATAAACTCGATCCTCCTCACCCACTTGTCTCACCCATCCTCTCCCACCCCCGACCACTGCCACGCCTGTATTCCCACGTCTCACCCGGTCTCCATCTCTCCACCCTCCTTACCCTCTCACAAGGTGACTTCCGCCAGCTCCCCCTCCCTGATGATGCCCTACTCCCCTCCATCTACCCCTCCTATCAATTTTGATCCTCCTCTCCCACTTCCTGTGTTTTTTCCTTTTGGCACCCTCCCTCCCTTCTCTCCTTCTTCCCTCCCTCCTCCCTATCTTCCCACTCCTCCCCTGGGCTTCCCCTACCCCCGTCCCTCTACTCCTCCTCCCATCTCCTCTGCCATTGGCATCTTTGCTCTCCACTCTCCCTCCCTCTCACCCTTCTCCCCCTCTTGCAGGTCCCCGGACTCGCACACATTACGTGAACATTAGCGCGCCGCAGATCATCGCCATCCGTTTCTCGTGTGTGCCATAGTGTTTTGTGTTTAGTGTTCACCGTCACACTCCATCGACATCTTCAGTGTCTGTGCGTCATGTCAACAGTTTGTAGTGCGGATTATCGTCGAGTGTGAACGGCTCCGTGTATTTGTATTTATGTGTCTACAGTTTCATTACCCGCCTTAATGTAAATTATGTGTATTCTTTATGTTTTTCTCTCATTGTCTACTCTACGGCTGAAGAGCAGCATAGAATGCTGCAGCCAGCCTGCCTGTTGTACAGGTTTTAAAATCACAATAAAGAAAAAAAGAGTCCGATCTGTCAGTCGGCAAGACTCAGTGGAGGAGCGCCTCTGAGGATGTTCAGCGCTGTTCTGGACGAAACTTCAGGAATAGATGAGTTTCTTGGACCACGACCTCACATTCCGAAAGGTTTACCGGCAATTAGAGCGACATGGTTGAGTACGCGTTCGAGAAATACGCCGACATGATCCTTCTGAATGACGAAGCTCATGGTAATGGAAGAGCTGCTCGTCGCCTTAATCGAGATCGTACTCCACAGCGTCCGACGTCATCGCATACCCTTTTCGCTACAATTAACGCAACGGCTTCAAGAAAAGCTACCGTTATCGTCAGCAGGCGTGACTGTGGTGCTCCATGCAGACGCCACAAACCCGGATTGGAGGAGGTCGTACCACGTCACTTTGAATCGAACCCATCAATGAGTACACGAGCAATTTCTTTGGCTATTAATGAGTGGAACTGTAAAACAAGTGATGTACTGGATCACGCCTAGTCAATTACTTCTAAGAGCGGAGATGTCATCAACATGTTTGTAGCATGGAAACGGTACATTTCCTGACATGCGTTCCAGTTAAAAATATTGTCTACTCACTCCCCTCTACAAGTCCTAGAACTGCGTAGCATGAATTTCCAAATATTCTGTATTAATACCCTAATTTGTATTGAAATTAAGGCACGCTGAAGCTCACTGTGAAATAATAACGGGAAATATATTATCCCGTTGTGATGAAGAAACTCATTTCGAATTCATCACCTTGTCGCAATCCCGATGATCACAGAAAAATTACGATAAACTCATTTTAGGATGAGCGTTCGTACCCGCATCCACGGGGCTACAACACTGAGAATGAATGAGTGGTGACGAGGTCGCCAAACAGCAGCGGTGCCATGCCGCGCACGTATCGGTGATATTCGGGGCCCCGGCCGCTGCACAGAGGTGCCAGGTATAGCACAGTGCCGCCCCCGCCCCCGCCCCCACTCCCCCCACGCCGGCTAACCTCATTACGGGCCGCGCTGCGGCGCCGCCGTCCGCCTGTCGGCCCACATCTAATAGCCGGGCAGGCGCTGCCCGCCGCACAGTGGTTTTGACGTGCCTCCGGGCTGATAGCGCGTCACGGGGGCCGCGCCTCCTGTTACACCAACTCTGCAGACTTCCCCCGTCGTGCCGTAACGAACCATGCGCCGTCTTCTGTTTCGTCTTTCCCTCGCGCTGCCAGAGTAATCTTGTTACTGCCAGTTGCTGCTGCTTCTTCTTCTTCTTTATCTTCATCCGTCCACATGGCCTTCATCCCTCGAAGTTCCTGAATCATTAATGACTATCGTTCTCACATTTTATCTTCGGGTTGTAACTTCACTGATTTAATAACAAACGAGTCAGTATATCTGTAAACACTGCGTCTCATTGCTCATTTGGAATGCTAGAAGACACGAATCCATTTTCCACGGAGACCATCAAATTCTGAGTCGTTCCTATCTTCTCGATCAAAGGGAGCTTCACCTTCTAGCCATTCAAATATTTAAGTTAATTCCCATTTATTGTTCCGGTTCAGTTGCATATTCTTCCTTCGATTACATGTTTTAAGCACTCTCTGTCATCTTCCGATATAAAACAAAGTAATAATAAATACACTCCTGGAAATTGAAATAAGAACACCGTGAATTCATTGTCCCAGGAAGGGGAAACTTTATTGACACATTCCTGGGGTCAGATACATCACATGATCACACTGACAGAACCACAGGCACATAGACACAGGCAACAGAGCATGCACAATGTCGGCACTAGTACAGTGTATATCCACCTTTCGCAGCAATGCAGGCTGCTATTCTCCCATGGAGACGATCGTAGAGATGCTGGATGTAGTCCTGTGGAACGGCTTGCCAAGCCATTTCCACCTGGCGCCTCAGTTGGACCAGCGTTCGTGCTGGACGTGCAGACCGCGTGAGACGACGCTTCATCCAGTCCCAAACATGCTCAATGGGGGACAGATCCGGAGATCTTGCTGGCCAGGGTAGTTGACTTACACCTTCTAGAGCACGTTGGGTGGCACGGGATACATGCGGACGTGCATTGTCCTGTTGGAACAGCAAGTTCCCTTGCCGGTCTAGGAATGGTAGAACGATGGGTTCGATGACAGTTTGGGTGTACCGTGCACTATTCAGTGTCCCCTCGACGATCACCAGTGGTGTACGGCCAGTGTAGGAGATCGCTCCCCACACCATGATGCCGGGTGTTGGCCCTGTGTGCCTCGGTCGTATGCAGTCCTGATTGTGGCGCTCACCTGCACGGCGCCAAACACGCATACGACCATCATTGGCACCAAGGCAGAAGCGACTCTCATCGCTGAAGACGACACGTCTCCATTCGTCCCTCCATTCACTCCTGTCGCGACACCACTGGAGGCGGGCTGCACGATGTTGGGGCGTGAGCGGAAGACGGCCTAACGGTGTGCGGGACCGTAGCCCAGCTTCATGGAGACGGTTGCGAATGGTCCTCGCCGATACCCCAGGAGCAACAGTGTCCCTAATTTGCTGGGAAGTGGCGGTGCGGTCCCCTACGGCACTGCGTAGGATCCTACGGTCTTGACGTGCATCCGTGCGTCGCTGCGGTCCGGTCCCAGGTCGACGGGCACGTGCACCTTCCGCCGACCACTGGCGACAACATCGATGTACTGTGGAGACCTCACGCCCCACGTGTTGAACAATTCGGCGGTACGTCCACCCAACCTCCCGCATGCCCACTATACGCCCTCGCTCAAAGTCCGTCAACTGCACATACGGTTCACGTCCAAGCTGTCGCGGCATGCTACCAGTGTTAAAGACTGCGATGGAGCTCCGTATGCCACGGCAAACTGGCTGACACTGACGGCGGCGGTGCACAAATGCTGCGCAGCTAGCGCCATTCGACGGCCAACACCGCGGTTCCTGGTGTGTCCGCTGTGCCGTGCGTGTGATCATTGCTTGTACAGCCCTCTCGCAGTGTCCGGAGCAAGTATGGTGGGTCGGATACACCGGTGTCAATGTGTTCTTTTTTCCATTTCCAGGAGTGTATGTGTCTTATAATATCTTACAGTTTGTTGAAATGATAAGAACAGTATATACACTCACGCTCATAAATGAAAGATAATGCTGATACATGGGAAAACAACGCTCTGGTGGGCAGTTTGCGGGTTTCAATCACCTCAGGGTATGACCATGCGGTGAATTTGACCTGCGGTCGTCTCACGGTGGCGCTGGCAGCAGTCCACTTACGCAGAGGTGTGTTGGTGCACGTCAGAGTACGGTGCAACGACTAAGTGTGCAAACGTTTTCGCCGGCCGAGGTGGCCGAACGGTTCTAGGCGCTACAGTCTGGAAGCACGCGACCGATGCGGTCGCAGGTTCAATTCCTGCCTCGGGCAGGATGTGTGTGATGTCGGGCATGGATGTGTGTGATGTCGTTATGTTAAAGTAGTTCTAAGTTCTAGGGGGACTGATGACCTCAGAAGTTAAGTCCCATAGTGCTCATAGCCATTTTTCAAACGTTTTCAGACGTGCTAATGGTGACTATGTGTTGAAAATGGCTCAAACAACACATATTGATGACGTTATGAGGGGTAGAATACTAGGGCGACCGGAGGCTGGTCAAACACAGCAGGTCGTAGCACGGGCCCTCCGTGTGCCACAAAGTGTGATCTCAAGATTATCGCGACGATTCCAGCAGACAGGAAACGTGTCCAGGCGCTACAGTACGGGACGTCCACAGTGTACAACACCACAAGAAGACCGATGCCTCACTATCAGTGCCCGCGGACGGCCACAGAGTAATGCAGGTAGCCTTGCTCGGGACCTTACCGCAGCCACTGCGATAGTTGTCTCCAGGCACACAGTCTACAGGACTGAATAAAACATCGTTTATTCGCCCGGAGACCTGCAAGGTGCATTCCACTGACCCCTGGTCACAGGAGAGCCCGTAAAGCCTGGTGTCAAGAACACAGTACTTGGTAATTGGAACAGTGGTCCCAGGTTATGTTCATAGACGAGTCCAGGTACATAGTCTGAACAAAGATTCTCACAGGGTTTTCATCTGGTGTGAACCAGGAACCAGATACCAACCCATTAATGTCTTGAAAGGGACCTGTATGCAGTTCGTCGTTCGATGGTGTGGGGTGGGATTATGGTTGGTGCACGTACACCCCTGCATATCTTTGACAGAGTAGCTGTCACAAGTCAGGTGTATCGGGATGTCATTTTGCACCAGTATGTCCGTCTTTTCAGGGATGCTGTGGGTCCCATCTTGCCCCTGATGGATGATAACGTACGGCCCCACCGAGCTGCCATCGTGAAGGAGTACCTTGAAACAGAAGATATCAGGCGAATGGAGTGGCCTGCCTGTTCTCCAGACCTAAACCTCATCGAGCACGTCTGGGATGCCATCGGTAGACGTATCGCTGCACGTCTTCAAACCTCTACGACACTTTAGGAGCTCCGACAGGCACTGGGCAAGAATGGGAGGCTATACCCCAGAAGTTCCTCGACCACCTGATCCAGAGTATGCCAACACATTGTGCGGCCTGTGTACGGTGTGCATGGTGATCATATCCCATATTCATGTCGGGGTACATGCACAGGAAACAGTGCCGTTTTGTAGTGTTTCGGAACGGTTTTCTCAAATTATCATCTATACCGTGTACTTACAGATCTGTGTCTCTTGTGTTCCCTATGTGCCTATGGTATTAGCGCCAGTTTTGTGTAGTGCCACGTTGCATGGCATGAGCATGAGTGCAAATGAAGAATTCACCTGAGTAGTTGCGACGGCAACCCGTCCTGTCTATTCAGAACCACATATAAGAGTACTGTCTTTTGCTACTGTAGTCAATGTTTTAAGTAGATAATGCTGGAGGTAGGGACAAGGGCCGGGTTGAGACGAAGTGAGGCTGTATTGGTGGAGGGAAAGGAAGTAGAGGGAAGGTGGTGGCGATGTCATGAGTTCAACATAAGGCTCATGCAAATATTATGGACTTACTTAAAAATTCATATTGAAACAATAAAGGTGTAGAACAATGGGCATGTAAAATGTAAACGGCACAAGATACTGAAATTATAAAATGGAACGAGGGCGGATTGAGATCGGCAAAGAAGGCATGGGAGGAGTGACACACAGATAGTGGCCGTAAAAAACCATGCATGAGCAGCGCCTATTAGACGAAGCAGGTCTGACAGCCGGTAAGTTCCAGTCATTCTACCAGGAAGGAGGTGTGTCTGTGGTTCAACCATGCCTAGACGGTCAATACCGTGGGTCGATCGCGCCCGCATTGTTACTTTGTGCCAGGAAGGGCTCCCAACAAGGGAACTGTCCAGGCGTCTCGGAGTGAACCAAAGTGATGGTAGTCAGACATGGAGGAGATACAGAGAGACAGGAACTGTCGACGAAATGACTCGCCCAGGCCGCCCAAAGACTACAACTGCAGTGGATGACCGCTAAATACGGATTATGGCTCGGAGGAACCCTGACAGCACCGCCACCATGTTGAAGAATGCTTTTCGTGCTGAAATAGGACGTCGTGTTACGACTCAAACTGCATATAATAGACTGCATGATGCGCAACTTCACCCCCGACGTCTAGGGTGACGTTGATCTTCGCCACCACGACACCATGCTGCGCGGTAAAGATGGGCCCATGAACATGCCAAATGGACCACTCAGGATTGGCATTACGTTCTCTTCACCGATGAGTGTCGCATATGCCTGCAACCAGACAATCGTCGGAGACGTGTTTAGAGGCAACCTGGTCAGGCTGAATGCCTTAGACTCTCTGTCCCGCGAGTGCAGCAAGGTGGAGGTTCCCTGCTGTTTCGAGGTGGCATTATATGGGGCCTGTCCGCTTCCGGTAGCTGAATGGTCAACGTGACGGATTGTTAATCCTCTGGGCCCGGGTTCAACTCCTGGCTGGGTCGGGGACTTTTCCCCACCCAGGGACTGCGTGTTGTGCTGTCTTCACCATCATCCTATAATCTTCATCAACTGCTGGTCGCCGAAGTGGTGTGAAATTGAGAGACCGGCACGCGGCGAATGGGCTGCCCGACGGGTGGCCCTAGCCATATGATTAAATAAATAAATTATGTGTAGCCGACGTTCCCTGCTGGTGGTCATGGAAGGCGCCATAACGTCTGTACGATACTTGAATGCCATCCGCTGACCGATAATACAACAATATTGGCAGCTTACTAGTGAGGCATTCGTCTTCATGGCCGACAATTCGGGCCCCCATCATGCACATCTTGTGAATGACTTCCTTCAGGATAAGGCCATCGCTCGACCAGGGTGGTCAACACGTTCTCGAGACATGAACCCTATCTAACACAGCTGGGATAGATTAAAGAGGTCTGTTTATGGACGACGTGACCCACCAACCACTCTGAGGGATCTGCGCCGAATAGCCGTTGAGGAAAGAGACAATCTGGAGCAACACTGCCTTGATTAACTTATGGATAGTATGCCATGACTAATACATGTATGCATCAATGCAAGAGGACGTGCTACTGGGTATGAGAGGTACCGGAGTGTACAACAGTCTGGACCACAACCTCTGAAGGTCTCACTGTATGGTGGTACAACATGCAATGTGTGGTTTTCATGAGCAATTAAAAGGGCGGAAATGATGTTTATGTTGATCTCTATTCCAATTTTCCGTACAGGTTCCAGAACTCTCGGAACCGAGGTTATGCAAGAACTTTTTTTGATGTTGTGAGTGTGTGGGTGCTGTTCTGTTATTCTGCACAACGGCTTATTTTGAGATGTACCCTTTACCCTGTGGCTCCTGCAAGATGCAATTTTCAGACAGACACTCCTAATGTTCTGAAGAGAAATTCCTAAAAAACTTTCAGCTATAAATATCTTCTGGAGTTGTCTGCTGTAAGGAAATGACACAAAAATTCACAAAATTTCTTACTTAACTAGTGGGATACTTGGGTACTGCAGTAGTGCTAGTTAGTGTAAGAAAAACACGAAACTAACGAAAATTATTATTTATTTTGCAAAAATTCTGTGAAATCACAATGGCACTTTTAGTTATGAACTGAACAAGCTATTCCCGGGTTCTTTTCGGAATGTGAAGTTACCTCTTAAGGATAGGATTCGCTAATGAGATTTCTATACAAAGTTTAAGATTATTTTTGATTTGTCAGAATGTCTGAGAGCCGCGCCTACTCAACTTGATAATTATTCGTTAGAATGTTGCTAGGTACGGTCGAGGCTGTCGCGTGTGAAACGCAGTGAAGTTTACTGTTGTGGAGGAAATATGGGGCTCGCAAGAGCTGTAGCATACAATACCATAAGCTGCGATGACTGCTGTCTGCGCCTCTCGCTGCTGACAAATAATATAACTCTCGTTCTATCTGGATTGACCTTCGCCAATCAAACTCTCCCTTCGCCTTGATGAAGTCAAGGACTCCTATTCGTCTCTAGTCTGACTATTGGCATGGTACACCGGTCACCTAACCAGTCCACCGCAATGACACTCAAAAATTCGCTCCCAGGCGTTTAACTATAACTCTGTCCATTCACACCGCACAATAAGTGTGACGGCTAACACAGTGAACAACGCTTAATCACAAGGACTCAATATAGAGTCGCACTCCGATTTACTCTTGACAGAGGTGTTCTCCCAGTGAAGTACTGAGGAGACACTTGTTCCTTGCTCTTTGAGTACATGTACTACTGCACACGCTCTAGTTACGTGTTCTCGCTCAAAGAGTGACAATGGAATGGCCCCTCTTCACGCCAGACATGAAGGGGTGTATCTTTTGGTCCCTTCCATTACTCCTTCAGCTATAGGTGTCAGGAATATCGTCTGCCAATCAGCATTGCTCTTCTAAAACGGGAGAATGACGTTTCGTTTAATGTGACCAGTCGGGAAATCTGTAGCATCGGCGTTTGGCGTTTTCTGTCTCCCTGTGAAAACCTCTGAAACTGTGTGCTATGTTTGAAAAGAATGTCTAGGTTGGGCGCTCCCACACAATGTAGCAGAATTTGCTTTTAAGCCGAATACGGGGATGGTCTCCTCTTTTACTCGGGCAAATGCTGTCCGCTCAAGGGGAACAGCCAAAGTTGACTCGTCCTCTGAAGGGATCAGCCTCCCGGCGTGCGGTCTGCCTTTCTAGAACTAAAAGCTCCTGTGACCGTCGTGTCTGGAATGTATGTGTGTACACCAGCCACAAGTATCTAAACCCCAGTGCGCGCTTGTTATTTGCGTATCGTTTACATGACTTCATACAACATAGACTTTATCTTATCGAGTTTGGGTTCGAATGAAGCGTCTTGATGTGCAGAATATGATTGTGAGGGCGGAATATGTAAGCAATGAAGGTCAAGAGACCATGACATCTTACAATGTGTGTATTAAAATATATTACAATGGCTCCTATTTGTATTAAATATTTATTTTGCAGTATTCATCTAATCGCAGCCGTTTTTTCAGAATTAATTTTTGAGCTATGTGTTTAGACCACACTGAGAATAATAAGAAAACTATAATATCTTTATTGCGTTATCTTTATATTAATATTGCTTATTGGATGTTACATGAGATTTTCCAACTAGCTGAGAGACATTTAGCAAAGTGCTGTAGTTCGTTTCCTTACGAGGTGGCGATTGGTCTAAATGTAGCGTTGGTTGGTTACATGTAAGAGAAACATCTAGCAGCCATTACATGTGCGGAGCTGTGGCATAGGCTGTACTGGATCTCCCACTGACTGTCATAACAAGAACACCTTTCAGGGTGTCGTTAAATAACCCATGTACAAGTTTTCTGCAGTATGTTGGCCACTTGGGTCAACAGCTCGCAGGGTAACTGAGTGGCCTGTCCAGTTTATCTAAAGTAATGTGTCTAAGATTTTTAGATATCATCTGTGACAACACATCCAGTGCAGCTTCTCTTTCTTTTGACACTTTTGTGATAATGACCTGTTGCTTTTCACATTTTACTCGAGCTCATCTTTTGTAAATCCATTGTAATTATTGTAGTTGGTTTTATGTTTTCCACTGAGATGACTTCTTCTTTGTCTTCAGTACACTAGTAACATTACTCCTGGTTGAGCAAATTTGTTTTCTTTACTAGCTCAAAAAGAAATACTTCATTTCTTGGAAATTTCTGTGTTGGTCAGCGGTTGTCAGTTGCAGTGTCTCATGAAATGAGGGCATGTCACACTGTTGATGGGAATCCGTCCACCGGAGGGGACATTACCCCAACGGCGCCTTTGGTACTGCGGATATGAGTAGGCTGTGTAATGCCACAAGGTGTCTCCCTCTCCTATCTCTTGGCATCATCATCATCATCATCAAGCAACACAAACAACCATATGCACCATCCAGTCACATTAATGTGACCGCCGGTCAAGGGCCTAGATAACCACCTTTTGCCTCATGTGCATACAGGAAGAGAGTCAGTGAGGTTACGGAAAGTTCTGAAAAGAATTTGGAGTCATGCCATGGGAGGCTGCACTAGGTTTCTGGGTTGAGAATCCATGTTCATCGTAACAGCCCAATCGAGATGGTCCCATTGGGTTTTAATCCGAGGAGTATGGTGGCCAGGGATGTACAATAAACTCATCCACGTGCAATGTCCTGCTGGTAGATGCCATCATGTCAAAGAAAAGACAAGCTGCATGTAGGGGTGATCATGATCCCTAACGATAGATGCATATTAGTGTTGATGCACTTCCAGGGTGAAGAGATCAGCCAGGGAATGCCACAAAAACGTTCCCCATACGATAATGCTCCCTCCTCCAGCCTGGAGCTCTAAGTCGATTGTCATAGCATTGTAAATCCCAACGGCCATCTGTCCCATAGAGCATAAAACGTGGAAAGGCCACCTGTCGCCAGTTAGCAGTAGGCGTCCAGTTGCTATATTGGCGTACAAGTAGAAGCCTTCGTCGCCGGTGAACAACAGTCAGCATGGTTGCATGAACCAGGCGACTGATGCGGAGGTCCATACGCAGCAACGTTCTCTGAATGGTCGTTCAAGATACTCTGTCGATAGACCCTCGGTCCACCTGGGCGGTCAGTTACAGTTGCACGTCTATTCGCCGGAACTCCTCTCTGCAATCAGCCATCCCCGTCTTCTGCGGCCTATGGCACACAACTGTAGCGCCGTTTTCCAATGTACGATAAACTTTAACTATTGTAACCTGTTGTAACCGCGACCGGAACGGTCGCGGGCTGACCGAGAAATAGCGGTTGGACCAAACGGAAAGTGGCCTGCGAACAAACAAACGAACGGAAAGGACGGACACGAAACGACGGACGAAAGAGAGAGAGCTAACGACGACAACACACAAGAAGCAACGGAGTGGCAAAAACAACCAAACGAATCCAAGAAGTCCACTAGTAATGAAAACTAAGAACGGTAAACACGCTGTCTGTTCTCGAGACGATATGTCAAGACTCACGCAACGATTAGAGTCGCTGGCTGAGCGAGAGGCGGGTACTTAAGTACACGATCGGGGACGCAGCTATTAGCCGCTGGAACCACGTGTTCCACTGTGGCGCCCTGACACTAAATGTGGGCCAGGAGGCGAGCGTCGCCACAGCTTATGGCGCGGTGGTGCAGAGACCTCTAGGGGTCTTCGACGTCCATGACGTCTGGCGTGGATTCAAAGTCCGCGGCGCGCGGTACCAGATTAACCAAGGCAGTACACGAAGAGTTTACAAACTAAGCTGTCTAGGAAATGCTACCACACTTGTTTTCGAAAACCAATGATCATGCCCTTTTGGATGTCATATAACTCGCATTATGACAACAACTGCACTATTTCTGCGTTCCTCCCACCAGACATGCAGTTCTAGTGCTGCCATCTGCTCCCAGTTAATGGTTATTATAGGCTCATGCCGAACGTAGGCCATTGTCACTTTGATGTGACTGGGCCATGTACAAATACACGTACAACTCTCACATATACGTAACCAAAGGGGAATTGTTCGCGGAGAAAGGACAGCCTTTCTGGCAGGCAGCTGTGCTGTGTAGAGCTACACTCCTGTCTTGCCTGCGGCCAGAGAGTCATGCTTGGCTGCGTGTCACATGGCCTCGCAAGAGGGCGGGCCACGTACACGTGGTTGTCTCAAGCACTACTGCGGTGGAGGTGGAGGAGGACCAAAAAGAGAGAGGTTAGTGAGCTGCACCCCCAAGTGGGAGAAGCAGTATCTTCCGGAGAGCAGAGCCGTCACTGCGGTGAAAGCAGCGAAGCCAGAGGCACGTTGCCGAGTTCTGGATGGGCATGGCGGCCAAGGCGCCCGCTATAGGTGTGCGAATGTACTCTCTAGAAGCGAGAACAATTTTGTTAATTATGCGCCTTGAGCGTGATGTACTTAAAAGAAGATTATCTGGTTTTTATTATGCAGTGAGAGTGATTGGCCGTCCGGAGTGGCCGTGCGGTTCTAGGCGCTACAGTCTGGAACCGCGTGACCGCTACGGTCGCAGGTTCGAATCCTGCCTCGGGTATGGATGTGTGTGATGTCCTTAGGTTAGTGAGGTTTAAGTAGTTCTAAGTTCTAGGGGACTGATGACCACAGTAGTTAAGTCCCATAGTGGTCAGAGCCATTTTGAGAATGATTGATTTGGTGTAAGCCATTTGTACGAGGAAAGTTAGCTTGTTATTTTGCTGTGTGAGAGCGTTTCATTTATATGTTTTATCGTACAGAAGATCGTATTGAACTATATGTGTAGGTAGTCCTGTGGCTAGTGGATAGCAGCTTGCCGTAATGACTAGGTGGTGATAGGAGTAGCAGTAAAACACTGTTTAGCTGCGTGCGATGTGAGTGAGTTTAAGTCCGAGAGCTGTTGTATTGTCCTATGGTAAGTTGCAGGAGCTATACTTATTGTCTTTTCCTCTCTGTGACCAAGGATCATATATAGTAATTGCTATTTTCCGTGTTGTTTCTGCTGTGTCAAAATTGATTTCAATTGTGTTACTTTGCGATTTGTTTCACCCTACTGAAATATTAACTGTCATTCTTTTGTTTGACTCGTTCTCTGTAGATCTATTTTGGATTTCAAATTAAGTTCTGTTTAATCTTTATCATTCTTTTGTGAGGGAGATTTTATGTTTCTTTCACACCTCACCCACTGAGCCAAGTAGAGAACCCATTCCAACGCCCACAAAGTGTCGCTTTTCCTCCCTTCATCCCTGACAAAATAATGACCTCTGCTACCCTCGGTCCCTGACGCTCAATATCTAGTGCCAGACCCGCTACACAGAATATTATATTAATTATGTCATGTCTTCTCTTTTCTCTTACCTCTGAAGTTGTAAATAATTATCTAAGCGCTTGAATTAATTACCTTGTTCACAGGATATTTTGCTAAATGTAGGTGGTGTGACGTGTTTGTTTCTCATACGGTTCCACTGAATAGATTCTTAAATAAATGTGTAAAAACAAATTTTGATTTCATTACCTTATTTAATGCAGTTTACTTTTCTTGAATTTTATTTTGCATCATGAAGATAACCCCGTAACTACCTGTATTTTAAGAAATTTGTAAAAATAGATCTCACCAAATTGGCAAACATTTTGAAGAATGCACAGAAAAAGTAAACACATAAAACTCAGCAAATCTGTAACGAAGTCTGTGTATTATGAAGAAACACCCAATTTCAGGTCATCTTTCCGAGAGATGAATTTTACTCAACTTTCCCTGTCGTAGAATACATGTCAACTGTTGTTCAGAGTTAGACAGTCACTCTTTTAAAATTATCTTTGTAACTGCATATTATAATACTGCATATATCAAAATACCTCATTTGACTCAGAACTTCATCGCTTTTAAAATTATCGGATAAAATTTACAATACCATATATTTGGAGATTAAGTGTCGCAGTCCATATTTGTATATTACAAAAAGTGCTAATAGTGTCACAAAGCGGCCCAGTTTTAAGGTATATTGTGTGGCTAATCGAACAGCTACATCTGCGAATCTGTCCGTCATCTGTGCTCCGAGAAACGCACAGCTGCTGTTGTTGCGGTTATCAACCGTCACGTTGTTTTGCGGCAGTTCTCCGCTCCTGTCACTTTCCAACTGTGCTCTTCATTTAAGCATGACTGCACCGTCCCACGGCACCGTCTGCCTTATAATCTGTGCGTGCCACTCAGATTCCTTGATTTCACTATCCCTTCCACAACAATTATCAAAAAACGACACCTTCTTCTTCTTATTCATTATGGTCTACGCCATAGGGCTGTTCCGCCTTCTGCGTATCCAGCAATCTTTTTTGGTCTTACTACAGATCTTGTGTCTACAGGTCTCAAATGCAAAGTTTGTTTTGGTAATATTGAATCTGCAATTGTTTATATACTACTGGCCATTAAAATTGCTACACCACGAAGATGACGTGGTACAGACGCGAAATTTTACCGACGGGAAGAAGATGCTGTGATACGCAAATGATTAGCTTTTCAGATCATTCAGACAAGGTTGGCGCCGGTGACCGCACCTACAACGTGGTGACATGAAGAAAGTTTGCAACCGATTTCTCATACACCAACAGCAGTTGACCGGCGTTGCCTGGTGAAACGTTGTTGTGATGCCTCGTGTAACGAGGAGGAATGCGTACCATCACGTTTCCGACTTTGATGAACGTCGGATTGTAGCCTATCGCGATTGCTGTTTATCGTATCGCGACATTCCTGCTCGCGTTGGTTTAGATCCAATGACTGTTAGCAGAATATGGAATCGGTGGGTTCAGGAGGGTAATACGGAACGCCGTGCTAGATCCCAACTGCATCGTATCACCAGCAGTCGAGATGACAGGCATCTTATCCGCGTGGCTGTAACGGATCGTGCAGCCACGTCTCGATCCCTGAGTCAACATATGGGTAAGTTTGCAAGACAACAACCATCTGCACGAACAGTTCGACGACGTTTGCAGCAGCATGGACTATCAGCTCGGAGACCATGGCTGCGGTTACCCTTGACGCTGCATCACAGACATGAGCGCCTGCGATGGTGTACTCAACGACGATCCTGGGTGCACGAATGGCAAAACGTTTTTTTTTTTTTTTTTCGGGTGAATCCCGGATCGGTTTGCAGCATCATGATGGTCGCATCTGTATTTGGCGACATTGCGGTGAACGCACATTGGAAGCGTGTATTCGTCATCGCTATACTGGCGTATCACCAGGCGTGATGGTATGGGGTGCCATTGGTTACACGTCTCGGTCACCCCTAGTTCGCACTGCCGGCACTTTGAACAGTGGACGGTGGGCGTAACATTTCAGATGTGTTAGGCCCGTGGCTCTACCCTTCATTGGATCCCTGCGAAACCCTACATTTCAGCAGGATGATGCACGACCGCATGTTGCAGGTCCTGTACTGGCCTTTCTGGATAAAGAAAATGTTCGACTGCTGTCCTGGCCAGCACATTCTCCACTTCTCTTACCAATTGAAAACGTCTAGTCAATGGTGGCCGAGCAACTGGCTCGTCACAATACGCCAGTCACTACTCTTTATGAACTGTGGTATCGTGTTGAAGCTGCATGGGCAGCTGTCCCTGTACACACCATCCAAGCGCTGTTTGACTCAATGCCCAGGTGTATCAAGGCCGTTATTACGGCCAGAGGTGGTTGTTCTGGGTATTGATTTTTCAGGATCTATGCACCCAAATTGCGTGAAAACGTAATCACATGTTACTTCTAGTATAATATATTTGTCCAATGAATACCCGTTTATCATCTGCATTTCTTCTTGGTGTAGCAATTTTAATGGCCAGTAGTGTGATGTTCTAGCTAGCTTTGTCGATTAGTCTTGCTCTTGTCATTTATTGAATATATCCCAAGCTCTGCTCTGATGTTCTCGTTTTTCGTTCTATCTAATGTTGTATAGCCCTCAGCTGATCATACAAATTTTATTTCTGCCGCTTGGATTCTACTTTCTTGCCATTTAGCAATTATCCAAGTCTCATTTCTAAATAATAATGTGAGGGCGGCTATTAAGTTACAAAATTTGATTTTTGTGTCTTTTCTCACTTTATTTCACTGTGTTATTGGCTGGCTGTTCCGCACGACATTTGATAATTCTGTAATTTGTTGTCAGTGTCCTGTTCATTCTGTTAGTTTATAATATTTCACAGGTATTTGAAGTGACTAACTTGTTCAATGGTTTCGAATCCTATTATGAATTTAGTCTTCAGGGGTTTTGTCCTTTTGAAATCCACCACTTTAGTTTTTGGAATGAGCATTTTCATATTTTATTCCTTAGAAATTTGGTTCAATCTTTAAATTGATCTTTGTAGCGAAGCCTCGCTACCAAGTGCAGTTGCAAGGTCGTCTGCAAATCACATCGTATTAAGAAAATACGTAAGTGATAGCTTCAAGTACATATCAGTTTTTTCTTTTCTCCACGTTTCATTCATATCTTTGATGTACAAATTAAAAAGTGTGGGTGATAAGCAACACCCTTGTCGAGCCCCTTCCGATATAGTATGGTTAGTCTTTATCCTTATTTTTGTATACCTGATTATAGTTACCATCATTTCCAATATTTGATGAGTGTATCCTTTCATACGTTGTATGTTCCATAAGGTTTTTCTACCTACATGGCCGTAAGCTTCATCTAAGTCTATAAATGGGATTGAGTTTCCCTGCTGAAATCCTTTGTTTTTCTATAATTTGTTTAAGCGTGGAAACATTACCGGTACATGACCTTACTTTTCAGAAATCATTTTATTGTTCAGTTAACAGAGTTTTGGAAATAATTTGTAGACGTTGATTTATTACCTTCGCGTAGATCCTATACCGTGTGTCTCCTAATGCTGCACCGAGGTAATTATTTCAACCACTGTGTTTATCTTTTTTAAACACTGACATGGCTTCTGCAATGAACGTGATTTTGGGATTCGGCGTCTTTGCCAACACATTTTATAAATGAAGAAGTCTAAGCTTTAAAATAATCCCTCATATTTAAGCAACTCGATGTTTATTCCGTCGGGGCCTGTTACTTTTCAGTTTTTTTTGTTTCTTTTTTTTGTTTTATTCAGGCCCTCGTTTAGTTTCTGGGTTGTTATGGGATCGCCATTATGTGGTGTATCCTTTTCAGGAGCCTCCTGTTCTAATGCTTGGTTTCATTACACTAGAGATGTTTATCATGTGCAATCCATTCATATTCTGGTATTATATTTAGGTTTTTTGTCTACTGTTTATCATTTTGTAACTTATGGGCAGCCTTCTATGAATGTCATGTTCAATGCTGCTCACAAAGTTATTCCACGTTTCTTCACTTGTTTAGGCAAAGATACAGTCTTTTTTGATATATGTGTTTTATGCTCTCATCTGTAGTGGGTAGGCCTTAAAACCATCTTCTCTTCTTATCTCAGCTCTTCTTGTCTTCTTCCGTCTAGCGAGTGTAGCTATTTTTGTTATTACTAGGTAGTGGTCCGAGTATCCTCTGAAAACACGAACATTATGAACTAGCTTGCTGCCATACTTTACTGTTGGCCATCACATGTTGATGTCTGTCCGCTCACACGTCAAGTGCATTTACGTATGTTTCTCTTCCTAAAGAAAGAATTAGTAATGTTTAGTCCATTACCTGAGGCGAAACGAGTAAGAAAATGTCCATTACCATTATAAGTTCCCAATTTTAAGGGCACTGGATTATTTCCTATTCTGGCATTTAAATCTCCGCAAGTCGCAATGTTGAGCTTTACCACTGTTACAAATCGTTTGTCCTGTTACTACTTCAGTAGTCTTCTATTTAATCAATCAGGCGGGTTTATTTGAAGATTATCAGTAAAGTAAAGGCCCCAGTACGGCTTTCCACTCGGTAGCCAGGTTATAAATGTGCTGGGGCTGCCATGTTTTGGTTTCATGACTTGCGAGTAATTTTTGATTGAGGTTTGCTTCCTCTAGTTTGCTTCCTCTACTTGGGTAAGTCAGTCACTTGAGTGCAAGAAAGCAGCTGTTTAATTTTTCTTGGGGGTTATTTCCAGTAGGAACCTTGTAGTAACACACGTCCTGCCAGTCTCTGTCTTCGACAGATTACGTTCTTCCTTAGACATTTTTTCTCGTAGCAATACTTCTTCATTCCTTTCTTGATCGCTGCATCTGATCTTAAGCAGTTCACAGTAACACCACGATCCTAAGATTTCTAATAGTTCAGCTTGTGTCTTTCCCATCGTGCAGTTCTCTCGCTCATTGTGAGCTGTTCTCCAAATAACCTATACACGAAACATTTTTCTGCTCTCAAAGATTACATTTTTGGATTTTAAACGCTACCACTTCTTACAACAACACGTTTTTCCTTGTGTAATCCTTGCTGCAATGTCTTTATTTTTTTTTTATCTTTTTTACATCCCGACAGCTAAATTCGTCTACTACAAGTGGGCCTTGACCAAGCTGAATATGTAGCCATACTACATGACCCCCACCAGTGGTCATCACTTCAGTTTTCTTTGTGTAAGTTTTCATTTTATAACCATCAGATAGCATTTCCACTTCGTTAAGAGTATGACACAGCTTCTCTTGGGTTTCAGCGACTACTGATACGTTATGTGGAAACCGTATCCTGCTGATTTTTCTGTCAATGACACGTCATAGAGAACTGTTCATCAGGAAAATTAATAGGAGCCGAAGGCAATGGCCATTTGTATCTCTTCCTTTCTGAATCTCCAGTGGCCCCATCTCAGGCGTTTACTTAAGCAATGGTTCCATTTAAGAAATGTGGTGTGATCAGTCATGCATTGCAGATTACAGTTCATTAGTAGTAAAGCCTCAAGTACTTTGTAATAACTGAGCCTAGAAATGAATACAACCTAAGACAAATGTTTATTATGATGTACAAACTTTACACATTCCAAATGTAAACTTCGTAACACATTAATTCCAAAGGAATTTAAAATAAGATACTATACTCGCAAAAAAGTTACCTGTAATACGAGGGTCATCCACAAAGTAAGTTCCGTTTCGTTGTATAAAACAAATTTGTACAGATACATAAAAAATATTTATTGTACAAAATATACAAATGTTAAACTACTTTTCTACATAGCTTCCGAAATTTTGCAGGCACTTGTCATAGTTTTTTTACGCTTTCTTCATAGAAAGTTGCCGCCTGTGTATTCAACCACGTGGTAACATGTTCTTTCAGGTCGTCATCATCGTTGAAGTGTTGACCACCAAGAACAGGCTTTAGGTGCAATAAGAGATAAAAGTCGCTATGAGCGAGGTCCAGGCTGTACGGAGGATGATCAAGCGTGTTCCAGTGAGGTTCCTGAAAGAGTTGTCTGGTCACATTCGCCATGTGAGGTCGGGCATTATCGGGGAAAAAACCAACACCTTTTGACATCGGCGCTTGTTCTGTATTGCGCGGCGCAATTTCTTAATGGTCTGGCAGTAACCAAGTCCATCGATTATTTTGCCTCGTGGTAAGAAATCAATCAGTAAAAATTATTTTTCTGTCCCAAAGAACGGTGCAAATGACTTTTCAAGCTGTCAAGGTTTGCTTAGGCTTAACCTTCGTTGGGTACCTAAAGTAAGCAAAGTTTCCTAATTTTCAGTTTTTCAGTAACAGTTTAATGAATTAGTGATCGTGAGTATTGCGAAACTTTCATAGCAAGGGCACTAAGTGTTAACTTACGGTTGTGCTTAATCTTCTCTTCAATTGTGTGAATCAGTTCATCAGTAACCACAGATTGGCTTCCACATCGTTCTTCATCGTGCAGTGGATCACGCCCTTCATTGAACAATCGGATCCATCTTATAACCATTGAATCACTCATAGCATTTTGTCCCCAAACCTGGCAGATTTGCCAAAGAATTTCCTTTGGTTTAACTTTCTTTACATTAAAAAACGAATCACAGATCTGATTTCACACGCGGAGGCATTTTCAATTACGGCTGACATTATAAAGAAGCACTACAAAGCACACGTCGGCGGCAGCGGTCTGAAAATGGCGTACATGTCTTCTCCTTGAGTCAAAATAACTGCCGTGCGTGCTGGGAACTGCGATCCTAGCACTGCCAGGGATAGAAATAGAAACGGAGCTTACTTCGTGGACGACCCTCGTATGTTTGGTGTTTAAAGTTATGTATAAAGTTATGGTACCCTAAACCTGTAAGAAATGTGTCTCAGGTTACGAAATGTCGACCGCTTTGAAAAGAATGAAAGAAACATCAGCAGAGCCATTTTCGCTGCCTCTGTTTTATTTATCTGCCCTTTTCCTGAATGAATTAAGAAAGCTGAGGCTCCAGAGCAGGAAGGATTCACTGGAAATCAGTTAAAATTCCATTTCATCTCTGTAAAGTAAGCTGCCATCACTGCAAGTGCACTCAAAGTAACTTTCAGTAAATCCTCTTCCTTTGCAGCAGGGACGAGTGCTATAAGACTTCTACTGCCTCGTTTAAGCTTCCTAAAGAAAATGATTACAAGGGCTGATTGCTTCACTGCGATATTAATATTCTTTTCATTTGTGGAAATTATCAAAGTCAATCGCAAAAAGAGAAAGGGAAAGTTAAATGATGTTTCTGTTTATGAAGAGCTTGTAAAGGAACTGTCAGTACCTAACGACAGCAACACTGCTATTAATTATGCACAATGATTGAAGAAGCCATTAACATTGCTTAGCTCCATCGTTGGTTTTCATGGTCAGAAACATGTCTCACTACTTCTAGGTCACTTTTATTAATGACTTATGCAATTATTTTGTTACGTAAGTAGTATACGATGTAAGACGTAAACATAAGCACTGTCGTAGAACTACTGATTTCACCAGTTTAAATTTCACATACTGTGGAAATACGCTGCGAAACTTTTTGAGGTTACAGAAGTAGGTGAAAGTCTTCCGAAACAGAGCGTCAATACTCTCCTCCTAGTTGAAATGCTGATACAAAGGTACGTCCAAGTTCCTCACTGTTTTCTGACGTGGTACACAAAAGCCGTCGAGCGCAACAGAAGACATTTGTTCTGTGAATTCCGAACTTAATAATTTCTAGTGGGCCACTACCTGGAGGTGTGTGGAAGTTGAAGACAGTCTTCTGAAAATTTTGTTAGATAAAAATGATATAGGATTTATTTTCTGGAGAAAGTTCATAGTCAACAGAACTGTTAGCTTCTCTTTGAGGTGTAGTGTTTCCGCCATTGCCACTAGCCACTGCCACTATAATCTTGAACACTATCAATTGCGTTATCATCCATAAAGCCATTTTCTTCATCCGGTATAACATCAGTTGAACAGTCAAATGCATATTCATATTTGTGTGCAATCAGATCCAGCAAAAACATGAAAGCGTGAAAATCCTGTCCTACACCGTCTTCTGTCGGACAACGCCTTCTCATCTTGGATGCCACAATATTTAATATGTTCCAAACATTAATGGTTTCGTTAATTCTTGCCGCGTGTTTAGATCAATATTGACACAAATGTACTAATCACATCAGCTACTTGCTGAGGTAACTGACTAGTGTGTTAACCGCGCCCCCCCTCCCCCCTCCTCCAAGACTGCAAACCCTGTTATGTACAAACCAAGACTACACAATCACACACTGTCGCAGGCATGGTTAAAAATGTGAGATAGATCTATGTACAAAATACAGATCTGGGTACGAGCCGTGAGACATTCCTTGCGAAAATGCGTTTTTCATATACACAGCTGACTGTATATAGTGTTATTCTATGGTTAAAAGATACCGAGGAAGATGTCTGCAACCCAATACACACCAACAATGGGAACTACCTATGGCAAAATAGTGAAAATGATGTCGTGTCAGCGTATTTGTTCACACATACTTCAATCACAGTTACGAACTACTAAATTACTGAGCTGGAATTTTGTATGAACCTTTCTGGGTCGCACAAAGTTAACTAGGCCTACTACTGTTTTGAACGTCATCGCAACTAAACCTGCCGCGAAGATCAGTCTTCTCATTGTTATTTTATTGTTATTTTATATGAAACCGTACACATTCCCTGTATCGTCAAAGAACTGTGTTCGAAGTAAGTAATATTTACTCATTTTACTAAGGTTTGAAGCTGTTCATTTGTTCTTTGTGTTCTCGATTTACAAGCAGGGTTGTTTTGGAAATCAGTCTTATGCAAACACATTTAGTTTATTTTGATATTTACCCAGATATGTTTCGACACCAGTGTGTCATCTTCTGTGGGTCAAATTTTTTTATTTCTTAAAATTACATAGCTAACTGAACTGTATTATTATACAGCGATTTTAGTGCTCGTTTTCGTCATTCTTTCCACAGCATGTTATCTGAAAAACTTGCGCCCTGTTTCGTGTCCCTGGTTGGTGTCTCACTCAGCTACTAATTAGTGCGTTGCTTTCACTATGTTTTTCACAAATTTCCGCTCACTCTTTCACCTCACATGCACTTATACAAAATGTGGCTAAATCAGATCTGAGCAGACACATCTCACTGAGTGTGTTGTCAGAATTTTTTCACAAATTTCCGCTCACTACATTTTGTGTAAGTGCATGTGAGGTGAAGTAGTGAGCGGAAATTTGTGAAATACTTAGTGACAGCAATGCACTAAACAGCAGCTGATTGAGACACCTACCAGGGACACGCAAGAGGACGGAAAATTTTGCAGATGACATGCTGTAAAAAAAAAAAAAATAAATAAATAAAAATAAAAAAGTAAAAAAAGAAACGATTCAGTTAGCGACGTTATTTTCAGAAATAAAAAAAATTGACCCACAGAAGATGACACATTGGTGTCGAGATATGTCTGGGTAAATAAAAAATAAACTGAATGTATTTGCATAAGGCTGATTTCCAATACAACCGAGTTTTTAAGTAATATTTAGTTTTTCAAATTTTTTTCAAAATAAAACACGTGACGGTTTACCCAACTGATGCTTCGAGGTTTCTTTCAGATTGATCATGTGATAAATTGCCTTAATTATCAAAAATTATTCGTAAGTTTAGACAATTAGAAAGCGACATTGTGGGTGAATGATGTTTTTCATACAAAAATTACTGTTCGTGACATGGGTTGGGTACCGAGCAATACCACACACACACACACACACACACACACACACACACACACACACACACACACACAACCGCACTCGTGAGGTATGACAGCTGATGGGCGTGGTCACAGGCACGCGGTTTGCAGAGCGTTGCCGTCGGACATCAGGGGCGAGGGTGCTGGCCTCTGACGGCCTGCAGTGGACAGTACTCGTCACGTGCCTGTCCAGAGCGTTCTGCTGACAGACGTGTCTGTCGACATGGGAGGTCAGGAGGTGGCCGAGTTTGATCGGAAACACGTGGGTCTGTGCGCGGTCCTTTGTGGCCACTGCAGGAGCAATCGGCTAGCCAACGGACAATTTAAAATTAAAGTCATAACGAAAAGTGTATGAAACACGGTAGCTATGAAAAAGCTAATAAACTCAAATTATAGTTCTCTTAGAGATGATGAACATAAGTCGACGGTGATCCTCAAAGAACAATTAGTTTTTTATTTATTTTACTTTACACGTTTAGTTCCACATGATCAAAGTGAGGAGCAAATCTCCAAGGTCAAGGAACCTGTCGGTGCATGAAATTACAACATAAAAATAATAACAGATAAAATAAAATGTTTATAAACCCAAAAAGGATATGTAAACGCAATCAACAATATAATACAGGAATCAGTTTAATATTTCAAGGAACTCCTCGACAGAATAGAAAGAATGGCCCATTGAGAAACTCTTCAGTTTCGATTGGAAACCACGTGGATTACTGCAACGATGTTTGAATTCTTATCGATAGTGTATTCTGCAGTATAGTGTACACATTTCTGCACAAGGGTCAAGAAAGTGGGATCCAAATGCAGACTGGATTTCTGCCTAGTATTAACAGAGTGCAAGCTGCTAATTCTTGGGAATTAACTGATACTGTTAACAAGAGATGACAGTTAGGAATATATACTTTATATTGAAAGGACAGAGACAGAATGCTCAGGCTAATGAACAGGGTTCGACAACAGATTCGCGAGCTTACTTTTCGTGTCGAATTGTCACTTACTTCAGACACCATTCGAATAGTGAAACTGGCAGCATTAAGTCTTTGAACAAGATCCTGAATGTCGGCTTTCCATGGTAGTTTACTATGTACCTGAACACTCAGAAATTTGAACTGTTCTGTTTCACTAACAACTTGCCCATTCTGCGATATTAAAACGTCAGGTTTTGTTGAACTGTATCTTAGAAACTGTAAAAAGTGAGTCATACTATGAATTAGCGTTTGTTTACTTTCTACATACTATGAAGTTATGTCTTGAACTGCACTGTTTGAAACAGTGCCATTGTTGCACATGACATCCTTTACTACCAAGCTAGTGTCAGCAAGCGTAAGTATTTTTCAATCCCCTGTAATGCTAGAGGGCATACCATTTATATAAAAAAGAAACAGTAGTGGCCCAAACATTGATCCCTGGGGCACCCCCACATTTGGCCGTGCCACACTCAGACCCAACATCATAGCCATTCTCAGTACTGTAGAGAATGACTTTTTTCTGTCGGTTGTTAAAGTACGAGGTGAACCAATTGTGAGCTACTCCACGTATTCCATAACGGTCCAACTTCTGGGGAAATATTTTGTGATCAACCCAATCATACGCCTTAGGTAAATCAAACAAGATGCCTGGCGTTCGAAACAATTTTTAGTCCATCCAGTACCTCAAAGAGAAAAGAGTATATAGCATTTTCTGTTGTTACACAACTTCTAAAAACCTAGCTGTGCATTTGATATCAGATTATGTGAAATAACATGATCAATTATCCTTACATACACAGCATTTTCAATAACTTAGGAAACTGTGATTCCATAGAAATAGGTCTAAAATTGTGTAAAGTATCCCCTTCTCACTCTTTATAAAACGGCTTTACTAATGACTACTTTGATCGTTCGGGAACCTGACCATTCTTGAAGGAAAAATAAGAAATTTTTCTAAGTACAGGGCTAATGTGTGCAGCACAATAATATTCTGCTCGACACTCCATCATATCCATGAGAGTACTTAGTTTTCAGTAATTTAATTATTGACTCAATCTCCCCCTTGTCAGTATCACACAGGAGTATTTCAGAGATCGATCGCGAAAAGGCATTTTCCAAGAGCATTATCTGATTCCTTGTAGAAAATAAGCTTTTATTTAATTCACCAGCAGTGGTCAGGAAGTGTTTTTTAAATATTAAGCCCTTCATAATACGTTTGTAATGGGCTATTGTAGCTTTATTGTGACTACTGTTAACATTTTGTTATAATTCCCACTTTGTTATACATGATATCCTCATACTATTAGACAGCCACCCTTTTATTACTAGTACCCTCTTTAGTTACGGAGTTAGGGACAGAGGCATGCATATTATCATAATTTAGGTAACTAATAACTTTTTATTATTAAAGACAGAGCTGAGAGATGGCTAAAAAGAGGAGTTTTTTACACAAGATGCCCGTCTGAGACCGAAAGTTAGGAATTTATATATTTTATTAGCATTTTTCCCAAATTTATATGAGAGTGTTGCTAATGTTATTAAGAAATAGGAAAAACAGTGCAGCATGTTAAAGTAAAAACGAGTCCATTGAAACACTGCAGCTTCTGGTGCCTGAATTTGACTCGAGACAATCGGTATTAAGGCATATAAAAAAAGCTATCGTAAATGCGACTGCCAAAAGTAGTACCTAAAGATAGTAACACTCCCGATACCCTCCTCCCCCCCCATACAACCGTCTATGATTTTCCTTTCCACAACACATGATAAAATAATATCCTTATACTAATATTAAGTGAACTGCCTATGTGTAAAGTTTTATTCTGCAGCACATGTATTCGATACTACACAGACTGCACTAATAATATTAACCATACGAAATTTATAAACAAATCTCGAGATGAACGCTGGAAAGAAGCTTAAGTTTATATGTATACCGTATGTGTTACTTGAGAGACTTATAAAAGGCGAGGCATCATGTAAACTGAATGGCACTGACAACAGA
This sequence comes from Schistocerca serialis cubense, assembly GCF_023864345.2. Lineage (NCBI taxonomy): Eukaryota > Metazoa > Arthropoda > Insecta > Orthoptera > Acrididae > Schistocerca > Schistocerca serialis. Next base: position 666,671,922 of record NC_064641.1, on the reverse strand, counting down.
CAGTCATTTCTGGTATTGACAGCGGAGAGAAGCACTCATTTAGACAGTCTTCTGTTGGCACGATTGCGGACGGTCTTGATAGTGAGTGTCGTGACTTGCACTGTGTGGATCGGCCACGTGTGAATTTCGAAAACATCTGGCAGTCTCCTAAGTTGTGGGGACAGAAATATTTCGGATGTTGCCGGACTGTGTTATATTTTGGAGAGCTGTTTGACTTAAATAATTGTGATATTGTTCAGTCGTGAGACTTAGAAATATTGAAACTGTAGTCAAAATACTTCGAATGCTCCTTCATTTAAAATATTCTCACTATCATCGGATATTAAAATTAATTCCGACAGTCGTCGAACAGAGCTTTACAAACTTGTCTGTAATTCATTTCGCACGCTATTCTCTTCTTGTCGGAACTGTTTATCGCTCACTTTTCATTTCGCCACATGGAAATAAATTCAGAAAGGATCTCCTGACATTTAAACTCGTATTTGATGTTAAATAATATCACTTTTTCAGAAATGTTTGTCTTGCTATTGCCAGTCCGGATTTCATATCCTCTGTGTTTTAGCCGAAGTTAGTTATTTTGCTGTTCAAATAGAAAAACTCATATATTACTTTCAGTATCTTATTTCGTAATCTAAATCCCTCACATTATATGCTTTATCTGTGCACATTCCATTAGTCATGTTTAGCTTTCGCTGAGGCTCATCTTGTTACCTGTTTTAATACACTATCCGCTCCGTTCTACTACTCTTCGAAGTCACAATGTCACCTACAAAATCATCGAAGTTTTTATTTCTTATCGTTGAACTTCAATTCCCTTTACGAATTTCACCTTAGTTTCTTTCGTGGTTTCCTCAGTACAGATGGAATGACATCTAGTCTAGGTTACCCACTCCCTTTGCATCTGCTTGCTGTACAAGCTACATTTGGAATTTGCAAGAGTTTGTTCCAGTCGGCATTGTCGAAAGCTTCCTCTAAATATTCAAATGCAGCAAATGTAGGTTTGCTCTTCTTTAAGCTTTCTTCCAAGGTAAATGGTATGGTTAGTTTTGGCTCTCGTAGTCCTACAGTTCCTGTGAAACCAAACTGATCTCCCTCTGAGTCGGCCTCTACCAGTGTGTCCATTTCTGTAAATAATTCTTGGCAGTATTCTATAATGACGATTTATTGAACTGGAAGTCTGATAATATCCACACCTGTCGCAACTTGCCTTTTTTGTAATTGTAACCATGAAATCCTTCTTGAAATCTGAGGGTGTCTCATGTACATTTGCTTATATCGCCATGACAGGCTCTCCCAAGATTCTCAATAACTCAGAGGGAATGTCGTCTACTCGAAAAACCTTCTACTCACAATGCTCAACATGGAAAATGAACACTTTAATTTGAAAATTAGAAGCAAGAACATAAGTAACAGTGAATATACGAAGCAATCAGAATATGTTTCATTCTTATCTGTTGACCCACTGTGAACAGATGCACTGGGGCATATAAATATGAAAACAGTTGGACTGTACTGGATTATACGGCGTGTGAATGATCTCTGCTAATGTCCTTATGCTAGGACAAAAACAATAGATGAATAAAAATTTGCTACATCACCCCAAAACTATTTCTTTTTATTTATTTATTTATTTTCTGCTGGAATATTGTTGGTGGCAGGCTGTGTGTCCTTTAACATCGTGATCGCATATCACACAAATTGTCTCATTTTCGGTGAGAGTGTAGCTTAAAGTCTAACTTAAAGATATCACTGTAAGTGTTCTAAATGGTCACCATTAACATCCATACACAAATGATGACGCCGAACTGCAGCACGAAATACTGGCTGCAACGTGTTCAGTTGGATATTTGCAACATGGATGTACGACGGATTCTCGAAGTTCATCCAATGTGCATGGCTTTTGTCGATAAACGACGTCCTTTAGTGTTCCCCTCACGTAAAAGTCACAGGAGTTAGATCTGTGGAACGTGGTGGATACTCCACAGAACCTCTACGGCCTATCCATCTTCCTGGTAGATTTTCGTCGACATATGCCCTATAACGATTTTCGTAGTGGGCTGGGGCACCATCTTGTTGAAAGTAAAGTCTTCCGTCTCCATACAAGTCTCGGATGGCAGATAAAATGGATATCTGAAGCTTCTGAAGGTACACCTCACCGGTAACTGTGACGTCAAAGAAGAATGGCCCAATCAAGCGCCAGTAAGAGAACCTACACCACACATCTACTCCGGGCAAATTCGCGGCTTTCTCTACATGGACGTTCGGATTTTTGGCGGCCCAGTAGATGCATTTGTGGCTATTTTCTGTACCATTGAGTTCGAACTATGCCTAATCAGACCACACAATCATCTCTGCAAACTCTTCATCGTTGCGTTCCATGTTAGTAAACCACTCGCAGTATTCCATTCTACGATCTGGGTCGTTATCGTTCATTCCGTGTAACAATCGTGGGATGTAGCACTTCCACTTTGTCATCAGAATTCGCCGAACACTTGAGCGACTCACTCCAGTTTCAAGGGCACACTGTCTCACAGATTTCTGTGGTGAGCGACTGTATTGTTGTAACACACGACGGGAGTTCGCTGGACTTGTTACTGTTACAGGTCGCCCAGATTGATGTTTGTGTACTCGTACATCTTTAACACAGACTTCGGCTTCAAATTTGTCTCGAATGCAACGAATCGTTAAACGTGCCGGTGACTCAGTTTGACACTCATTTCGCCACTGGCGTTGAAACTCATTAATGTTTTCGTTCTTAAAATACCACTTCAAAACTCTTCCTTTCATCGAATGTGAGCCCTGCGCCATCCATGTTTACTCGAGTAACCAGGTGCAACTAAGAACAAAACACTGACTATCTGGCGACTGTCATCTGACAAAACAAAACAACGCAGTACAACTCTTGTGTGACGATTGCCGGAACTACAAACTATTACAGTACCAAAGATGAGACAACTCCGTGAATCAGTTTGCCAGTTACGGAGTTATGGACTTTTAAACAGTGGATACATTTTGTTGGAACTCTCTGTGTGTATATAATATTGGGAACCTAATTAGTTTGCGCCCATCTCACAATATCACCACTTAATAAGATATCAGTTTTCAGCATTTCGAGCAAAAGATGAACCTAGTCGTCTTTTGGCAACTTCTCCAATACATTGAATGACATAATCTGCAGCAATTTGCGGAAGGGTTGCACTTTTATCACGATGAACGATTATCTTGAGTCATCGTTGGTTCCCTCCTTGTAGGATCTTTTTCCTACCGCAGTGATGTCAGAGATTTGATGTTTTACCGGATTCCTGATATTCACGGTACACTCGTGAAATGGCCATTCGGTAAAATCCCCACTTCCTCGCTACCTCGGAGATGCCGTGTCCCATCGCTCGTGCGCTGACTATAACACCATGTTCAAGCTCACTTAAATTTCGATAACCTGCCGTTGTAGCAGCGGTAGTCGATCTACCAATTGCACCAGACACTTGTTGCCTTACATAGGCGTTGCCGACCGCAGTGCGTTTTCTCCCTGTTTGCATATCACTGTATTTCAATTCGCATGCCTATAACACTTTCTTTGGCGCTTCAGTTTAAATCAGGTTTGTATTGGCCTCTAAGCGTGAATGTGTATGAGAATGGAGTTACAGCGCTAGCAATATAAGACGCAGTGGAAATTATACTATTAGTAAGCACTACCCTGCCCTAAATATTCGTGTTAAGGTAAAGATGCGTGAAGATCGCCATCCTGATTACCAGGCATAAATTTAGTTTCAGTGTTCGCAGAGTGTAAGATTTTCATATTTCTTCTGCCATTGTATATATATCACATATACTGCAATGGGACAAACACGTACGAGGACCAGTTAAGGTCCTTGACTCTGTGTTTAATCTGTTGTGCGCTTGGTCACCAGTTCAGTTGTGGAACGCTAGAGCATTCGTGATAAGGCATAGTAGCGAGCAGTTGAGTTTTAGAGAAGATATGGTATTTTTAAATCTTGTAGAAATTGTCTGGAATACCTTATTAAGTACATGAAGATTTGTTTATCGTAAACATATTTTCTTGACTGTATGGATGGAGAAGATTTTTGGAAGAATACTTCAAGGTAACCATTTCACACGCAAAGATGAAATAGTCGAAATCAATTGAAGCAATTCCTTTTCCCTTAGATAAGTAATAATTTTCACAGTTGGTGTTAATTTGGTCTCTTCATATTCGTATGCCACATATCACACAGTTGCTTCAAATATATGTAATTTTTGTAATGAGTGAATTCGTAATCGTTAGAGTTTTCTTATGTTGTACAGTTTTTTTTGACAATAATCACAGTTTAATTTTTCACGAAAAAGTTTCTTAGAAATAAAACCCTCCTCCATCATTCTTAGTGAAGCTTTAAATATTTTGTCGTGTGTGCCCTGCACCTGACGTCACACGCAGCCACATATTGTTCCTGACTAGTAGTGAGTACATTATTTTTCTCTAGCTGCTCATTTGCTGAGTTCAAATTGCTTTGTAGGAGGCAACTACATTATACACGAAATAGCACGCTGAGCAAGAGATAAGCCACTTTTCTTTCAGGGTGGATCTCACTTTGCATTGTTGTGAGCAGACAGCACGTAGTCAGAGTTTTCAGGTGTTGTGCTAAGTAAGCATATTAATTTCCAACGAACAGCGAAAGTGATCTTAAACGGTTATTTTCTTCAGAGTTGAGCAGCATTTTATTTTGTAAATATTTCAAGTCGGGCACTGCACTTTATGTTACATATCTTTCATAACGTACTTCAGCATTGAGTTTCAGTTAGACGGATTTCACTGAGGACCCAGTTAGGCTCTTTTAGTATTAAATTAAATTCATTTAAATTGTTTCAAATACAGCATTTCACTACGACTAAAGTTTTGTTTTATGACACTGTTCACAAGCACAATTCAGGACCAACCTATTGTCCGTATTACTCACAGCTTAATAAAAAAAGAATATTCAGTATTTCATATATAGAAAAATTACATAGAAAAATTATAGTACTAACTCAACGGGAAGACCTTTCCTTAAATTTAAAGAATGATGTGCACCAAGTGATTTAGATGTAGTTTATCAATATTTAAATTTACTAGCTAATTTTGTTAATTAACCTCTCTAGCTCCTATTGTTAAGTAGTAAACTTCCTTGGCAATTTAAGTTTCATGCTTGAAATACGCACAATTACTCCAAGCCCTGGTGGTTTCAAGGTTAAAAATATTTTATTCACGTTGCCTGGTTGTTACAACTGGTTAACAGTTGTATTGCTGGAGCTATTACTATGTGCTGAAGATGTGTTACTAAAGTTGATCCGGCCGAAGTGGCCGAGCGGCTCTAGCGCTACAGTCTGGAACCGCGCGACCGCTACGGTAGCAGGTTCGAATCCTGCCTCGGGCATGGATGTGTGTGATGTCTTTAGGTTAGTTAGACTTAAGTAGTTCTGAGTTCTAGGGGACTGATGACCTTAGAAGTTAAGTCCCATAGCGCTCAGAGCCATTTGAACCATTTTGAACTAAAGTTGACGTACAGCCGAAAAGATAGCCACAGAAGTGGCATGTATAACTGTTACATGGCGAGTGCCCAAGTAGAGTCAATGCCGCCAAGCGAATTGGCTCGTCTCGAACGGGGTAATCCCTTTTGGAAACAAGGCTCTGATTTCCACTTACTGTTAAAGCTGTTGGTCTCTTTGCCATTTCATTGCTTGTCTTTTAAATGATTTAAATTTGCTGAAAATTTTTGGAGATCTTATTTTGTTTAACCTATTGTAGAGTTTTAATGAAAAGGATTTTTTAAACTCACGAAACCATAGAAAGTTGAAAGTTTTGAATGTTTTGTGTTTTTTATATTTTGTAAAGTTTAATAAAAAATTTTGAATATTAGTTTCATTGGTAAGTTTACTTAAATTAAAACATAAAATGACATTATTTGGTAATGAAAGTAAACGAACGCATTGCTTAAAATACGAGAGATTTCAGCGGGTTGTAATTCTGCAGTTATCGATCTCTGGTCTTTAACTCAGTAAATAAACATTTAAAAAAAATATGTTGTTAAACATTTCTTGTCTCAGTACATTTCTACTCCATAAGTTTGAACCGCTTCTTACGTCCAAAATAATTATTAGTTGCCTGTCTAAAACTTTGTTTGAGCTTACGTATTTAAAATTACTGGATCACTGTAGATGCAGTAGGAGTAAATTTAATGGCTTCCGAAAGTAAGGCATTTCTCCAGCCTCTTATCAGTATACCCAGCCCAAAATACAAAAATGACGAGTAATTTGTTCGTTGCTATTGAGCCCCCAAAGACGATACTCGGTGATCTCATCATTTGGCCTGGGATTCAACTTAAAGGCGCTGCAGTCTGGAACCGCAAGACCGCTACGGTCGCAGGTTCGAATCCTGCCTCGGGCATGGATGTTTGTGATGTCCTTAGGTTAGTTAGGTTTAACTAGTTCTAAGTTCTAGGGGACTAATGACCTCAGCAGTTGAGTCCCATAGTGCTCAGAGCCATTTGAACCATTTTTGATTCAACTGAAAGAACAGGTCGGGCAACGAAGGAGGCAGTGGAAGAGTAGGATCTTACAAACTTGAACGATCAAACACCTAGGCTAGACCAGTCGAGGACAACATTCGAATGACGTGCTCTATTGCTTCTTTTCGTCTGACATTACGATAGCCGCAAAGTGGGAGGTACTGTAGAAACCTCTTAGGTCCGACCGCCCACCAGTTTTGATACCACAGAGTGCGTGCCAGTGGTCATTCTTACCCCATCTAGAAATCAAACGCTAGTACAGCTGTCTGGGAAGCATATGAAACGAAGGGGCTGATTAGTTAAGCGGACCTCTTTTGTAGATGAAGAATGAGTTTTTTTTATTTTTCATTGTCTTATCGATTCTGCTGTTCTCGCTGACGAACGTTAATTGTTCATGGTCTGTAACTGATACAATTATTTGCAGTAGAAATGTAATTCTGGTGTGCCAATTCACTTCGCGTGAAGCAACATGCAGCCCGTACCGCGGTTTCACGTTGTATCATGTTCAGTCGCAATAGCGCACGTTTACCACTTTGGTAGCGTCAAAATACCCAAACTGCTTAAAACGTAGTGTAAGGTGACAGGAATTGGGCACTTACACGTTAGCTTGTCACCATTAGTATTAATAATAAAGGGTCTGGCAAGGGCACCAGGTCATGACTTTATTGACTTTTGATGAATATGAGGCATTCTAGAGTAGCATTCCCTGCATGTCTGCATGAAAAGTGTCTAAGGTAAGAATTGTGGAATATAAAGTCTGCAGCTGGCCGTATCTAGCCGGGCCGCAGTGGCTGGCGGGTAGCGGTCACCGGAAACGCGGTACAATACGGCGCATCTGGGTTAAGCCAACACCGACTCAAAGGAAGGTCTCTTCACTTGTTCGTGACGTCACGTCAGCTAGGCACGGGGAACGCCAGGTCTGTTGCAGGCATACTCATAATGGTGGTGTCTCCCTCTCTAAACAGGAAAATGTGAAGCTATTGGCGGTACTAGACCAACACACATTGTTCAGAGAGATTTCTGCAATCAATTAATTGTGGAATTCATTACACTTCTTAACAAATAGTGTACTCTTGAACTTAAATTTCCACCTGTTTTAAGGATTGACGTACAAAAACAACTTCATGGTCCAGCAGCAACAGAATTCGTGCTTCTCTACCTTATTTGTAAATCTGAGGAAGTTACGTTTGTACTAGGTTGCTTTTACAAGAAACTGTGAACATATTGGTGCTCTTCTTTAGGTATCTTGGTTGACTATGGGGTGAGGAGCACTGAATGTTAATGAAATATCTTGCGATTGTCGCCGTTGGGGGAGGGGGTGGGGGACTGACGAAGAGGCAAAAGAGAGATACTTGTTTTATCAAGTAAAATTTTTTTTGTCTTTTAAAGTTTCTGCTTGCAGTTGCAAGAGGGGAACATTTATCTTTTCTAATGTGCATGTTTAAAAAAGTTTAAGCTCAGCAGTATTTTCGATATATGAAGCTATTTAGTTTCCTCTTTAGAATTCCTTTCGTTGAAAACGACTGCAATCTAATGACTGGCAACAGTTGGACATTTACAAATGTAAATTAGTTCATATGTCCAGTGACGATGTCAAACGCAAATAAATAAAAGAAACGAGTTAATTGTAAGGGGGTTGGGGTAAGTTTCGATAACAAAATGGATCAAGTAAATACAATTATTTGAACGTAAAATTTCCGAAGCTTGCAATGGGGCAAAGCATCTTCTAATATTGATCTACGTTTGTTTCGACAGGATTCAGTAATACACAACTACGATCTTCATTTGTAGCTTTACGATAGTAAGAAAATCCTTCATCTAAATAACACTGCAGAATCCAAAACAATACCAAGCATTTTGTCCAAAAATATTAGATTTACAGTGATAAGCACGCCCAGGCGTTTCTGCCTGCGACAGACCTGGCGTTCGCAGTGCCTAGCTGACGTGACGTCACCAACAAGTGCGGAGGCCTTCCATTGAATCGATGTTGGTTAAGCCCGGCCTCCGGGCCGGCCGGCGTGGTCGATCGGTTCTAGGCGCTACAGTCTGAAACCGCACGACCACTACGGTCGCAGGTTCGAATCCTGCCTCGGGCATGGATGTGTGTGATGTCCTTAGGTTAGTTAGGTTTAAGTAGTTCTTAGTTCTAGGGGACTGATGACATCAGAAGTTCAGTCCCATAGAGCTCAGAGCCATTTGAACCATTTTTGAACCGGCCTCCGGAGCCACCTTTTGTAGCATTACGTCCGGTAGAAAAAAATTCCAGAGACTTACGAATGGAGAAGCGTTATCTGCGCTATTAGAATTACAAACATTATTATCTGAGCTTATCGAGTCGCTGTTCTCGCTGACGAACGTTAATTGTTCATGGTCTGTAAGTGATACATTTATTTGTAGTAGGAATGTAATTGTGCTGAATATATAGATATAAGATTAATAATTGTAGAGCGTGTTTTTATCAGTATCGAGTATCTATCCTGTATATGACCCATTGCGTAATAATTAAATGTTGCCCTGGCCATTTTTGTGTAGACTCATTATTGCAGCGACGCCGTTAATGACAAATATTATATACGTTCTTCCTACAGTCATATAATACAAAAAGTATAAAAAGAATAATCTTAATAATCTGAAAACGGCGTCTTGTAGTATTTTTCATTTCAAATTAAGCCAGAGGTTTAGTTGTTTATTAATGATGATATCAATGAATACTTACGCTGCCATTGCACATAGACAGCTATCTCGCAGAATCCAGTCCCACAGTAAAAATAACTACACATTGTTTCAATGTACTATCGCGTATTGTCAAAAAAAAAGAAAAGGATCTTTAGTCCATCGTGAGTAGGACTGATGTCTTCACTTTGGGATATGTATGCTATTGTTGGTGATAGCGTCCTGAGAAAAATTAGCATTGGCTTTTAACAAACCCAAAAGGGAAAGCATTCATTAATTCTATTTTTCAAAACCAATTCATACAAAATAAGAACAACAGCACAGTTATCGTTGTATGAAGTATGCAATTAAAAATTTAATTATTCATTACGATATACTGTGCTGGGCAGCACGTGGCGAAGGCGGGAATTTCGTTTGCCTAGGGGCGATATGACTGACACGATCATTGGGTACAATCTCAAAAAAGGAACTGGAGGGATTTCGGCGATGTTAGAGCGTTCGACATTGGTCGAAACTGAGTACTCTTCCGCCGCGTTTTTGTACGCGTGGAGGATGGGAAGGTTGTGGAGAAAGAGGACTTCGCCTTCAGCCATCAAGCGAAACGCACTTGGAGACGGCGTCTTGGCCATCGTCTTCGAAGGGAGCGAATTTCGACTTAGACGTCAGCGAGTTAGGACGCATCCTGCGAGATCTAAGTCGCGAATTGTTCCCCAGTGCAGAATAGTGCAGAGGGGGATTTTTCTCGTATTCGAGTTACGGGTTTTGTCAAAAGAAATTTGGAATCTAATATCTAACTTGCAGGATTTGTGCTATCCTTTGGGGTGGAAGTTTGAGAAGCAACTTTCAATTGAGATTACCTCAGACTGGGAGTGCTGTGATTCGGAGAAGGCAGAGCCATCGGAATTATCGGTATCTTCAACATAGATAGGGCCAGTCTGAGTGATTGCCTTCACTACAGGTGTAGGTTTGCGCGTTTTTTTAGATCTACACGACAAGGTTCAGGGCGGGTGATAAACGGTCTGTGTCGGAGCATTGCACTAACGCGCGTTCCATGCACAGGTTTGCGCTTAGAGCTCTTCGTGCGCTTAGAAGCGAGATTTTCACCAAAGCTTAACCACTTCCAACAACTTATCTAGTATTCTTGATCTTGCAGTTATTATTGCGAGGTGCCGAATTTTCATCAACGTCGTTGCCGGTAATTCGGGGGCGTAATTGCAGATTAGTTAATGTGCCATTCTGAAGAGTATGTGGGTGGTCAAAAAAATTCACATTTTGGTAATTTTAGTCAATTGTGGAAAGAACAAAATTAAATACAAGTATTATAATCGAATTATCGACTTCATTGTAGCTAGCATTTAACCTGTCCCAGCAAGCTTTACTTGCCCCTATTCAGTGAACAGCTAGCCCAGACCCCGGAAGGAAAGAAGGTTTGCGATCTTCCTTGTCAACGACGGACAAATAAGCTTATAACGGGAAGCAATGAAGCAGGCGTAACCTTAATATGAAGTGTTATTTGCAGTTCAGCCGTGTACAGGGCTAGCTGGAAAGCAATGTTTTAAAAGTCTCACCTACCTCATTACATATTAATCTGATAAGGCTATTTTCGAAAGTGTGAATTCAATTATTGCTCAAAATAATCTGCCTGAAAGAAAGTCCAAAAATGAAGCAGCCAGACGATATGCTCAGATTACCAGAGCAACATCGTACACAAGTAGATCATCGACCAGTATGTATATGATTAGAGTTGCATTTCTCTGACGGCTATAATAGTCATCACATGGCCTGTGTTTTGCGTGCTTTGTTTTGTAACCAAGTGTGCTAGGCTGTATAAGGGGCGTGAGCAGCCTCGAATGTTGTATGATCACTGTGCAAAAAAAAAAAAAAAAGAAAAAATGGTTCAAATTGATCTAAGCACTATGGGACATAACATCTGAGGTCATCAGTCCCCTGGACTTAGAACTACTTAAGCCTAACTAACCTAAGCACATCACACACATCCATGCCCGAGGCAGGATTCGAACCTGCGACGGTAGCAGCAGTGCGGTTCCGGACTGAAGCGCCTAGAACCACTAGGCCACAGTGGCCGGCCACTGTGCTGGACATGAAGTTGCTGCGTACTCATGTGAGACAGCATTTGAGCTCCTCGCAGGGTTTGAAGGAGAAGCTGGTCAAATCGTACAGTACCAAGATTTGTGGAACGTTCGGCTGCGACATCAGTGCGATGTTGGACTGCATGGGAATTTCAGAACAGGCCCCACTTGCCGTCAAGATTCCAGTCGAACAGGAGAGACCGCCACAAAAGGGAATGAGTGTATTATGCTTTATAGTAGAGACGGTGAAAAATCCCTGACAGCTCGCAGCGGTGTTACCTCTTTCAACTGCGAAGCATTAACGCCTGCGCATGGCAACAGTGTCCAGCAGCAGAACAGTAGCAACAATGGAGTTGCAATAGAGACGTTTACAAAATAGTGTTACTTTATTGGTTGAGGTAGGTGCGCTAAGGTGCCTCGCCAAGCCAATTGCAACTGTCACGGAACAACTCATCTATAGGCACATTCCATTCCTTTCACCTAAGTTCTTGTCATTCGTGAATAAATAATGAGGGCCCTACAGCAGTCCGTGTCGTCCCGCACCATTGATAAGAGACTAGCATCAGCTGGACTAGGAAACCACGTTTACATGCGTAGGGTGCTGTTAACACCACAAGTGGATGCTATTGTTGTGGTGCTATGGGGGTGGGGGGGGGGGGGTGGAGGGGTTGGTAGTGGTCGAGGGTACAGTGACGGCACAAGTATACTCAAGGACATCCTGCTACCTCTTGTCTTACGTTCATGCTACGGTGTAAATATGCCACATTGATTCACATATGGCACATGTCTCTATCAACTGTCTATGTGGCGCTGAACTCAGCCCAGGAGCAGCAAGTTTTCCATATCTGTTCCCAATACGTGTGTGGGACCAGCTTGTACGTCATCTGCGTCCTAGGTACAGTATCCAGGATGTCGCGGACCAGTTGGACCAGCTTGCCTCACGGGACGATACAACATCTTTCTGACACCCATCAGAACTAATAGAATCAGTGCATCCTCCGGACAGGGAGAGGGATGGTTAGTGATGCAACGTATGACTGAACTCATACTAACTCGATTTTGTTATTACTGAAGCAGCGTCACATACTCTTGGATGAGGAACTCCCGCCTTATGCAAGCCACCTTTGGAGTTTCGTTTTAGCTAAACATGTTTCATCGCTTTTTGTACTATCTTCAGTGGCTTACTTTATTCCCCTTCTGTAAAGCTGCTATTACACATTAACGTTTAGAGAAGATATTTGGTACAAAATATTTACATTTGTGAATGAAGTGCTTGTTGTCAAATGTTATACATGGTTTATTTACAGTTCACAGTTGAGATACGTATTGCTGGGCTGATGAATTGCATGTTGATTATTACAGTACGTCTAAAGTTCTGCTTTTATAGTTTATTTGGAGTAAGGGTGGATGAATGCCTTATTTTAACTATAGCATGTTTATGTTGGGAGCTGCACGCCTGCCACACAGTTACAACTTGTCATGTGCAAAGAGTGAAACGTAATGTTTATTTTTGTTTATTACGTATTTCCGAACTAAGATGAGTATGTATCGCACTATATTGTGTGTTACATTCGCCTTTGATGTTGTGGTGTTTGTCTCCTTTGTTTTTGGTGGGGAACACGCTGATTGCTTCCACTTTTGTCGTTTCAGAGGCATTTTCTGTGATTTTTCGAACTTGCACAGTGCTTTTGCCGCCGCCATTGCTCGTTGTTGTGGCTGTGCAGAATTCATTTGTTTATGGCATGTTTGTCTGGGTAAGACACGCAGATCTGAAGTGTTGTTGGCGTTTATGGTGTTTGCTTTGTGCGTGTCTGTGTGTGTGTGTGTGTGTGTGTGTGGTTGTGCAGTATGGGGAAGAGGTAAATTTCGTTCTGGGGCTGATCATGTGAAGTTTTGGTGTGGTTGTTATTTATACAGTTCAACTGTTGCAAAAAGGGTTTTATTGCGCAGTCGTGTTTATCCATTCACTACTTTCGTTCCTTGTGATATTGATTTTTTGATGTGATAGTTTTCCTCTACTGTTAATTTTTAGTATAGGCTATTACTAGCTTTAAGAATCTTTCAGGCAGTTTCAATGTTTGGTGGGTGGTGATTCTGCGCTGTAAGGTGATCTGCGAATTGTGAGTGTAAGCTATTGCTCTCTGAGATGTTCTGTGTACCTGGTTCTGAAATTCCTGCATGTTTGACCCTCTTGTACTGACAGACAGCAGTTGCAACTTAGTTTGTATATTCCAGATTGGCTGTATTTGTCAGTGTTGGTGGTGTTTCTTCCAAGTCCATTTTGTGTTGTGTTGTTGGTTCTATGTGATATGTTGAGTCCTTATTGCTTCAGTATATTGCTCACACTGTGTGTGACTTTATTGTTGTAAGTCGTTAGGTGCCATTTGTAGTTGACTTTCAGCTGATTTGTTGTGTGTTGTCTTGTATTTGTTTATGTGTATGTTTCATGATTATGGGTTCTCTGTTTTGTATTTTGTGGGTTTCTTTATCTTCTCTCTTTGAATCAAATCCATTCTCCTGCGCAGTTTGCTTTATTGTATTCATTAATCATGTGCGTTCATGGGTGTTTTGTTCAGTCTGTGTAGTAGATATCTGACGCTGATTTCTTTATGAGTTATGGGCTGACTGGATTGGTTATGAATAACGGTAATGGTAATGGTGAATGTGGGTTTCCAGTAAATTGTAAACTCATGTCCGTTGTTTCTCTTGTGTATGGTGAGATTTAGGAAATATAGTTTTTTATCTGTTTGTGTTTCAGTGGTGGACTGTATTTGTGGGTGGATAGTGTTTATGACCTCGTGAAGTTTTTTATGCGAGGCAAGTAATATCGTCTACATATCTACACCAATGTATTCCTTTTTCATGTTCTGATATTATTATTTTGTCGAAGATTTGATTTTCTCTCTCTTCCCCCTCTCCATCTCTCTCTCTCTCTCTCTCTCTCTCTCTCTCTCTCTCTCTCTCACACACACACACACACACAGACATCCACACGCAAGTGCATGTCAGTTGTAAAATATAAACACACACACAGAGGAATAGCAGATGCTTCCACAGTCACAATAACAAACCAAAAGAGAATCGCATCCCGCATCATCGAGATCAGTTGCGCGAGGTGTGAGTGAATTTACACAACATGTAAGTGAAGTGCACTGCAACAAATTGGAATACCTGTGTGCAGAAGAACTTAATGAATGAGCTGGACGAAAAACGAGTAATAATAGTGATTTAATACTGTTTTATATTAATAGTTTAAAATATCAAAACTGTTCACGATCTTGGAAAATAGCTTTGTAAGGAAAACAACATTTTTACAATGACAACTGAAATTGCTTTGAAATAAGACGAAACGCGAAAGATCTAAATAAGAGTTAGATTGAAACCGAAAAAGATGGCATGTATCATTTCTTACTTGTATAATTGCGACTGCGGAAGAGAGACTTCATAACAAAAAAATAAGACAAAATGTAAATACTTTTTAAATTATTAGTTTTTTGTATGTGGCTTATTTGCTTTTAGTTGTTCAGATGGTTTTACTTTGCTACATGAAAACAGTCTGTCCATAAGAATAGCTCCTCCCGAATAATTCCACAGACTATATGTTCATGAGTAGAAGGCTGAAGCTATGGTATATTAGCCAACACTTTAAATTTACGCAACGAGAGATGTACAACAAACGTCAACAATGAGTATATTTACATCAGTTGAATTAGGTTACACGTATTAGTACGAACGTAGAAACAATTACTTTCAGTTTCTCTGTTGCTTAACACTACATTCATATCGTGGAATCAGACAGCAGACATTTCGGTCATTTTGTAATGGCAAAAATTTTGCGTCGAACAATGAATATAGTAACTTATGACTTATCTCCAATTGTAAACAAGCGAAATAGTGGTGGCAAACTGCCAGAGCTAAACATTGCGTACTTGTCTGCAACTAGTTTTTAGATGTAGATAAAACACTTCCTCTGCTGTGAAAACAGATACTTTTAAATTGGATATCTAATAACAGCAAAGCTTTAGATGTACTTGGCAATTATCGTATTTTGTAACGGAGTGGAAATCATACACGGCTATCCGTATCCAATTTGGTGGACTAATTAACTGTTGAACTGTATACTAAACGAAAATTTAATTAAGTTGCAAATCCAATACGTTTAAATAAAATTCATCATTAACTCCAGATGGTACACGCTCCAAAAAGCAGCCCCTGTTAATGAACTTCGGAAGCAACATTACACACATAACGAGACATGGAATGACAACATTACGTGTCCATAGCGGTACGGTTACGTAGTGATGTCTCTGGAACTTCTATGGTTTATTAAGGTATTTTGTTGCTCAAAATGTTACTTGATTCTGAACTTTATTCCAGAGTTTCAATCAATATTACCTAACACACAGAACAACCCGATGTTGTATTGCTCAAATAATCAGGTTACTAGAAGTGAAACAAAGGTGTGATTAGACGAGCTGTCGTAATTCAGTTACTTCTTTTTTTTTCTTTATTGCTTCAGCCATTTCCGCAACCAGCTAATATGTGTGTAAATGGTGTGGGTGCAACATTTAGTGTTAAGGTTATGCTACGAGTTTACATATATTAAACGTGTAAATGTGAGTTTTCAATTCTATAATACCACGTAATTTGGACTACTACCTTTGAAATTTTGATGGTGGTAAGGATAAATTACGGGAACCAAAAGTTATTTACAATTTTTACAATAAGATGACTGAAACGGAACCCATAGTTGATAAGGGAATGAGACAGTGTCATAGCTTATTCCCGATGTTATTCAATCCGTATATTAAGCAAACTGTAATGGAAGCAAAGGAGATATTTGGAAAGGGAATTAACGGTGAGAGGAAATAAATTTTTCGTATTTTGCCGATGACACTGTGTAGTTGGATGAGCAGTTGAACTGAATAGAAATTACAGTATAAATAATAAAAATAAAACATATATACTGGAATGCACTTGAAGTAAATCACGTGATACTCAAGGAATTAGATTAGTAAATCTGACACTAAAAACAATAGACGATGTTTGATATTTGTGCAGCAAAATAACTGATGATGAACGAAGTAGGGAAGATGTCGAATGCGGACTGGCAATAGCAAGAAAAGTATTTCTAAAAAGGGATTTTTTTTATAACTTTATGTTAGGGTAGTCTGTTAAGCACAAATTTGTCTGGAGGGCAACCCTGTATGGGAGTGCAACGAGGAGGAAAGATAAATCAGTTTAGAAGAAAATAGCTCTTAAAATTTGGAGCTACAAAATATTGCTTAAGATTGGATGGCTAGAGCGAATAACAAATGAAGAGATACTGAATCTAACGGAGAAAAAAAAAGGATGTCGCACAACTTGACTGAAAGGAGGGGCGGTTGACAGGACAAATCCTGAAACATCAAGGAATTGTCAATATGGTAAGACAAGGAGGTGGGGTGGGTAAAATTTTCAGAGGAAGACCAAGGCTTGAACACAGCAAAGAAGTTCAAATGGATGTAAGTTGCGATAGCTATGTATGGATGAAGAGTTTTACACTGGTTAGAGTAGCATCGAGACCTGCGTCAAACCAGTAATTGCACTGAAGACCAGAACAACAGCGAACAGTTATTTGATGACTAACCCATATCACTCGAGAAGGAAATCAGTCATTTATAGAAGTGTTACGTGTTGTTAAAAATAATGATTAAACTTAAGAAAAAATGGCTAAATGGGTTTTTTTTATTCTCCTGACTGGTCTGATGTGATCCGTCACGCATTCCTCTCCTCTATCAACCTCTTCATCTCAGAGTAGTACTTGCACCCTTCCACTCTTATTCGACCCTCTTTGCTCTTGTCCATACTGTATGTAAGCAGTCTTTCTATACAGATTATCCCTATTTTCCCCAGAATTTCGAACGTCTAGCCCAATTTGACATTGCCAAACGCTTTTTCTAGGTCGACAAACCCCATGAAAGTGTCGTGATTTTCTTTAGCCAGGAATAGCTTAGAAAACTGAGACAATCAGAGAGGTATCGAACAGAGCCGGGGAAGACAAGTGGGGTCCTGAAACAGGCCGCATCGACAAGGTAGATTGGATGGCGGTAGAATCACCAGATGATTATCAGTAGCCAACTGATCAGAGGAGAAGCACCAACAACTCCCTCGTCCACCAACTCAAGCCCGAGAATAGGGTCCTTGAATGTTGGACTATCCGAAGGGTGGGCCAAAGGAAAAGGCTCCTCAACTGCATCGTCGTCTTTTGGGTTCTGCGACGCTTGTTATGAATAACCGTTGCTAGCACCGCCGGAGTGACAGCGTTAATGTCAATATGCCTGGGCAGCGGGGAAAAACTCACCATCATCTCCTGAAGGTCTACATTGATCCTCAACAACCGTGGTTGGCTTCGCTGCAGAATCCTTTGGGAGAAGATTCTCTAAAGTGAATTTTTACGCTATTGGTAGGTGGGTTTCAATACCACCGTACGACGTGGACAATTGGCACGGAGTTGGCCGCTCTGATTACAAATGCAGCAGGTTCCTTCGTGGGCAATATAGGTAATTCGTACCCGATAGCCACATAACTGCAACTAACAAGGGGAGGCCGCCAATTGTGAAATTCAGATTCGATTCATACTGCGCATAATAAAAGCTCATGACCAGAGATGTAATGTGGCAAAGCACCAAGATGCACTTCTCAGCCGTTGTCGAGAAAATCTACAGTTAAAATAAACAGTTGCCGTGAAATGCCCTCTACTGTTACTAATTATATACAGCGTCGTGGCGCAGCGGTAAGCGCTCGGGTTTGTAATCGGAAGGTCGCCGGATCGAATCTCGCGCCATGCAGCATTTTTTTATTATTAGTTTTTTGTAATTCAAATATATATATATATATATATATATATATATATATATATATATATATATATATATATATATAAGGGTGTACCAAAGCTCTCACGTCCGCACTGATTTTCGACGATGTCATAAGTTGTGCTAGGGACCGCATCTACCTTCTTTCGAAGTTAGCAGGCGACTACGCTTTTATGCGGCGGCTCGTTTCGGCCCATTCAACATCTGTCCCTCAAGTGTAACGAGCGAGTAACGGAGCTTATATTTCATACCTGCCACAGCAAATTTGTGTTCGTGGGGTTTCTATTCTAATTCGAACGTTTGACTTACGCTATACGTATTCGTTTCGGAATATCGTTTCTACGTCTTCCGTTAACTACACGTGGTTAACATTATGAAGACAATTAATAACATTTGTGAAATACAACTTTGTTTGCGGAAAACATAACGATGTTCGAAGTCGCCAGTTTTTCCACGACAAACGACTTTCAACAACTTATTATATGCATAATTGTTGCAACTGATTGCCGGGAATTATATATATATATATATATATATATATATATATATATATATATATATATGTGTGTGTGTGTGTGTGTGTGTGTGTGTGTGTGTATGTGTGTATAGACACATTTGAATAACAAAAAACAAATACTAAACAGAAAAAAAAATTGCATGGCGCGAGATTCGATCCGGCGACCTTCGGATTATGAACCCGAGTGCTTACCGTTGCGCCACGACGCTGTCGGTTAATTAATCGTTGAGAGTATTTCACCGCAACGGTTTATTTCAACTGTCGATTTTCTCGACAACGGCTGAGAAGTGCATCTTGGTGCTTTGCCACATTACACCTCTGGCCATGAGCTTTTATTATGCGCAGTATGAATTGAATCTGAATTTCACAATTGGCGGCCTCCCCTTGTGAGTAGTATAACATATGTAGTGGCGGAGGACATACGGTGCCATATGTAGTTTTACTTATGATCGAAATAGGCTTACGTCTGTTGAATTTATTTTGTTTCATTGATCTGGACGCAGCTACTAACCTAAACGTTTTTTTTTCCTTTTTAAAAGCTTATGACCTCTGAAGATGGCATTATTATTACAGTTGAAACCATGGTCAAGATTTAAAATAAACACAGTTAGTGCAACTGTGGGCTGTTTTTCATTCGAGGTGACTGAGAGGGATTTTTCTTTAATCACTATTTCTACCGACCTAACACCACTACAGACCTGCAAGAGGTGCTGAGCGGTCGGCCAGGGTGGCCGAGTGGTTCTAGGCGCTACAGTCTGGAACCGTGTGAGCGCTACGGTCGCAGGTTCGAATCCTGCCTCATGCATGGATGTGTGTGATGTCCTTAGGTTAGTCAGGTTTTAGTAGTTCTAAGTTCTAGGGGACTGATGACCTCAGAAGTTAAGTCCCATATTGTTCAGAGCCATTTGAACGATTTTTTGGTGCTGAGCGGTCCAGCGTTCGCTTCGAATATGTAGTACAACCCCATAAGGGAGCAAATTGGACCTCACAAGACTATCATCTACCTCGGGCGGAAGAAAACTCAACTGGCTCTCAGCAATATGGGACTTAACATCTGAGG
Organism: Schistocerca serialis cubense; assembly: GCF_023864345.2. Classification (NCBI taxonomy): domain Eukaryota; kingdom Metazoa; phylum Arthropoda; class Insecta; order Orthoptera; family Acrididae; genus Schistocerca; species Schistocerca serialis. Next base: position 666,652,186 of record NC_064641.1, on the reverse strand, counting down.
TTATCAGTCCCATAGACTTAGAACTACTTAAACGTAACTAACCTAAGGACATCACACAGTCCATGCCCGAGGCAGGATTTGAACCTGCGACCGTAGCAGCAGCGCGGTTCCAGTCTGAAGCTCCTAGACCGCTCGGCCACAGCGGCCGGCCTCGGGCTGAAGAGTAAAAATTCGAACATTTGTGCAAACCACTTCTACACTCGCCAAAAGTACCATGCTAGAGGAAGCATCACGATAAGTAGAGGGGACTTGAGTACCGTGACGTGATAATACCTATCAGAAAGATCCAGAAATTTAACAAAAAACGCACGTAATTCCACGTCAAAGTAAGCCCTATGCACTTGATCTGTAGTAACCTTGATCTTCTCTATCAATGACTCATGCTTCTCTAAAGTGGCGGGCTGCACATACTGCGTGGAAGCTGACAAAACCTGTACATGGAATAGACGTGGGAAGTTTGTTGGTCGCCATTGCGCGAGTCAACGCCGCCTCAGGAAGGGCTGCAGAAACACCAGGCACTAGAGGACAAACAGTAATGCAACGCGTACGAGAACCGACACAACACTGAGCGGAAACGCGTAAGAGATGCAACACTAGCAATAAGAGGCCGAACTAGGGCAACCTTCTACCACGACGCGCAAAGTGGGCATAGCAAGACCACTATGTACTGGATGCAGTCTAAGAGCGGCACCAAGGCGCTGTCCTTCGCTTTTCCTGTAGCGAGGGTCACATTACAGTATTTTATACTTGTTTAACCGACAGTTTTTGAATTGCTCTGTGTTTACGGTTGTCCATTTGGTGATTTCAGGCTATTTCACAGTTGTGGAGGGATTTTCGCAGAAGAAATGGTTGCTGGGGTAAAAAAAAAAAAAAAAAAAAAATAAAAAAATAAAAAAAAGCAGTAAATCAGAATTATTTTATTATTTTGTAACGAGCCAGTGGAATAGAATGCCCTTACAGCAATAGGCTCACAATATATCTATGAGAAACTTTCGCGATTTTGTCGGAGGAGCACAGGTTCACCCTAAAGCAGATGGAAGACCAATGAAACCACTGCACAGACTCTAAATGAAGGCACTGCAGCGCCATATGGGAAACTTAGAAGCACCCTAGGCCCAAGCTCACCGCAAGCGGAGGTATAGGTTCCACGATTACTAAAAGTACATCTTGAAAGGTCGGCTGAGAGCCCCATTTGTTGTCTGATTCTTGAAAGCTGCACGCAGAAAAATGATCACATATTACACTAGTCTAAGGCAAGTAGGAAAAGCGCTCGATCGGCTTGTCAAGACACATGCTAAATTACTCGTAACCTGTAAATACCAGGCTCCTTTATGTTTTAATTTGTAACTTAGCTCTACACAAAAAAAGTAAAACAGAAAATAAAAAATTAGTACTCACAGGTGATGTCATTCAGAAACAGTCAAAGTGGACGAACGAGGAGGTAAATCACGATAAAGCTAGGATATCGATTGTTCACAAATTGCAGGTATCTCATTATTTTATCATGTGCGAAGTATTCAGGTGGTGAGCAGATAATTTGCGCGCTAGTTCACCAGTAGGCTCTATTATTGCACTGTGATGAAGCAGCGAGCATCGAGCACACCACGATAGAGAAGTGACGCCGTAAACTGTTGACGCAGTTCATAATCTGGTAGCGGCCAGCGGCGCCGTACCAAACCACTGTGCCTAACTTTCCGCTGCGGGCTGCGTGCAAATATGGTCTGCATGCCAGCGTGGAAAACAAAAGAGTCGCTCCTGCACTGCCCCCTACCACCCCCTCACACCTCATCCTCCTCCGGCGCCGCCCGCTCCTCTCCTTCTTTCTCTTTGTAACCCGCGCTTTCGTTCCCCGGATGTGTCCGCCGGAATTGTAACTTATGTTCCTCGCGACCGGTATTAATCTACTTCCCGGAGCCATGTTTTATCTTCGCACATCCCCTCCGCCGCCACCGTCCTCCCAGGCCAGACTTCGTGGCGTGATGCATACCGAGGCCCGCCGAGCAGCGCCCTGAAACCCCACATCCATCCCTACTTCCACACACACACACAAACACACAGAGGTTCGCCAGCACACGCCTCGGGTACTGCGCCTCCGCACGTTTGCACGTAAGCTGAATAATCTGAATGTTGGCATGCAGAGACTCTTCAGCTACTGAGGAAGTTGATTGACACCGTTGTTAGAAAATACACTACAGGCCATTAAAATTGCTACACCACGAAGATGACGTGCTACAGGCGCGAAATTTAACCGACAGGAAGAAGATGCTGTGATTTGCAAATGATTTGCTTTTCAGAGCATCCACACAAGGCTGGCGCCGGTGACGACACCTACAACGCGCTGATATGAGGAAAGTTTCCAACCGATTTCTCATACACAAACAGCAGTTGACCGGCGTAGCCTAGTGAAACGTTGTTGTAATGCCTCGTGTAAGGAGGAGAAATGAGTACCATCACGTTTCCGACTTTGACAAAGGTCGCATTGTAGCCTATCGCGATTGCGATTTAGCGTATCGCGACATTGCTGTTCGCGTTGGTCGAGATCCGGTGACTGTTAGCAGAATATGGAATCGGTGGGTTCAGGAGGGTAATACGGAACGCCGTGCTGGATCCCAACGGCCTCGAATCACTAGCAGTCGAGATGACAGGCATTTTATTCGCATGGCTGTAACGGATCGTGCTGCCACGTCTCGATCCCTGAGTCAACAGATGAGGACGTTTGCAAGACAACAACCACCTGCACGAACAGTTCGACGACGTTTGCAGCAGCATGGACTATCAGCTCGGAGTCCATGGCTGCGGTTACCCTTGACGCTGCATCACAGACAGCAGCGCCTGCGATGGTGTACTCAACGACGAACCTGGGTGCACGAATGGCAAAATGTCATTTTTTCGAATGAATCCAGGTTCTGTTTACAGCATCATGATGGTCGCATACGCGTTTGGCGACATCGCTATGAACGCACATTGGAAGCGTGTATCCGTCATCGCGATACTGGCGTATCACCCGGCGTGATGGTATAGGGTGCCATTGGTTACACGTCTCGGTCACCTCTTGTTCGCATTGACGGCTCTTTGAACAGTGGACGTTACGTTTCAGGTGTGTTACGACCCATGGCTCTACCGTTCATTCGATACCTGCCAAACCCTACATTTCAGCAGGATAATGCACGACCGCACGTTACAGGTCCTGTACGGGCCTTTCTGGGTATAGAAAATGCTCGACTGCTGCCCTGGGCAGCAAATTCTCCAGATCTCTCACCAATTGAATACGTCTGGTCAGTGGTGGCCGAGTAACTAGCTCGTCACAATACGCCAGTGATGAACTGTGGTATCGTGTTGAAGCTGCATGGGCAGCTGCACCTGTACACGCCATCCTAGGTCTGTTTGACTCAATGCCCAGGCGTATCAAGGCCGTTATTACGGCCAGAGGTGGTTGTTGTAGGTACTGATTTCTCAGGATCTATGCACCCAAATTGCGTGAAAATGTAACCACATGTTAGTTCTAGTATAATATATTTGTCTAATGAATACCCGTTTATCATCTGCATTTCTTCTTGGTGCAGCAATTTTAATGGCCAGTAGTGTAGCAAGAACGAAGAACGAACCAGTCAAAGTATGCATTAACACTGGTCAGAGACACTATACAACTTAATCTGTATACTCTATCAAAAATAATCTATACTAACAATAAACCATCATAGATGCAAAGCCAGATATATCAGCCGTGCGGGGTAGCCGTACGATCTAGGTGGCCTGCCACGGTTCGCGTGGGTCTCCCCGTCGGAGGTTCGAACTCTCCCTCGAGCGTGGGTATGTGTGTTGTCCTTAGCGTAAGTTAGTTTAAGTTACATTAAGTGGTGTGTAAGCCTAGGAACCGATGACCTCATCACTTTGGTCCCATAGGAACTTACTACAGATTTCCAAATTTCTAGATACATTTTGTGGTGTCACCGCCAGACACCACACTTGCTAGGTGGTAACTTTTAAATTGGACGCGGTCCGCTAGTATACGACTGACCCGCGTGTCGCCACTGTCAGTGATTGAAGACCGAGCGCCGCCACACGGCAGGTCTAGAGAGACGTCCTGGCACTCGCCCCAGTTGTACAGCCGACTTTGCTAGCGATGGTTCACTGACGAAGACTCTCTCATTTGCCAAGACGGTAGTTAGCATAGCCTTCAGCTAAGTCAATTGCTGCGACCTAGCAAGGCGCCATTTATCCTTTGCTATGTATCTAATGAAGCATGTACAGTAACAAGACCTATGTTCACCAATTGTGGATTAAAGTTAAGTATTCCAGTAGCTACGTACTTTTCTTTACAGCATTTATTACGTATCCTGTTTCAGACCTCACGCCAGCTTGCGTGTGTTTAAGGCGTGCATTCGGCCTCCTCTCTCAAGAAGTGTGCGTAGTGTTGGCTAACTGCCAACACTACACATTTAATCGAATAAATTACTAAGAACGTTGCTACTTTGTGAAAACCTGCTTCCTCAGTTTTGGAATTCAGCTGAATTTTATCTGGTATTAATAGCTTAATATGTACGAGACTGATACAGTCATATTCATCTTGACGTAATCAAACACAATACCTTAGTTAGACAGTACTCAGAATGCTGACGTAAGTACCTCCCAAGCACAGTTGAGAATATTCAAACAACAGCGAACGTGAAGAGTAAACTGGCAGGTAGTACGTTGGCAGAAATCATATCTCGGTGGAGCATCACTTGCATTGGTATCCAGCATAATATTGCACACCAGTTTGGATTCGCAGCGCTCATGAGAACCATTAGGGACACAGTCAGATGTATACCTTCATACTGGCTGCATATACGATCAAACACCTGTCTATTTCACCTTCTCCGAAAGGCTGTTCTCAACGACCTTTGTCTGCAAGTTTCTAAAAATGACTCGAAGAAATGCGTGCTACACACTATGCTGTCTTACAATACATTCGTTCACTTCCGCTTTCGATCATGGACCATCTTCACAGTGGGAAAATATCTACTGCAACAACTTTGCATGGCGTATAAGCTATTTAACCAGTAAATACGCCATGGCTGACTTGAAAAAGTAAGAAAATTTACACTTAGGCCACAATACCGGCTTCACCAAGCAGAAAAAACGTTTAAAACATGAAAAGTGGTAAGAGCAGTAAGTGCACACCGCCATTGTTCAGGCACAACAACATCGATTACGTTTTCAAGTCTTCAACGGCCTATACTTTCCTGGTACGCCATGTGAATCTATTACACTAAATATTTTTCTATTGTGAAGATGGTCCATGATCGAAACCGGTAGTGAATAAATGGATTCTAAAACAGCACAGTGTGTGGCATGGATTTCTCCATGCATATCGATGCTGGAGAAAATACTTGTTTTAAAAATGAGTCAGTTAATCTTCATGAAGATTTACGCTCGGACACTAAGAAAGGCGCTAAATTCAGAAGAATAGCATATTAAAAAGGAGTCAAAATGCTCTGCACCGGATCTAGTCGCGACGCAGGGTGGAAACGTGACCAGCAAGCCACGGAAATCTGCATGGAACCAGGAACTTATTGAAAACCAAACTGTTAAAATTCCAGGCTTTTCATAAATCAAGGTAGGTGTGGATATACCTTTATAGATACTGGACGGAAGACATCATGTTCATACAGCATCAACAAGTGCGACTATTGCACTGACAGTACATGTGTCTACGGTGAAATTCGGATAATGGGCAGCAATGTAAATGAAAGACCTAAGAGACGTTTCCCTGGTGGCATCAGGAGTCTACACGAAGTCTCCGACGATGCGCTCCATTGCACTGCGCCTTGGCCGTTTGACATTTATGTAATGTAACTTGTTGCACGCGTTTACGTTTTCTTTAAATGTATATTCGATTTGCTATAATTGATGCGTGCTACAACAATAATCAAATTTTCATTTTTTCATGTATAGATGACTGAGTACTTTTAATTATATAATAATAATGTCGTGTGACGAGGGCCTCCCGTCGGGTAGACCGCTAGCCTGGTGCAGATCTTTCGATTTGACGCCACTTTGGCGACTTGCGCGTCGATGGGGATGAACTGATGATGATTATGACAACACAACACCCAGTCCCTGAGCCGAGAAAATCTCCGACCCAGCCGGGAATCGAACCCGGGCCCCAAGGACTGACAGTTCGTCGCGCTGAATACTCAGCTACCGGGGACGGACAGTCCTTGTAATGGTATACTGTAACCACAAGTGCAGCTTACTATGCACTCGTTGAAAGGAGGCGGGGAGGATTGTGTTGTGTACAAAGAAGCAGTAACAATAAAATGGGTCGGTCAGGAGAGATCACTAACTTCGAACGTGAAGTATTCACTCAGTGTCACCTGGGTAACAAAGCCATCAGGATCATTTGAACCGTTCGTGACGTGCTGAAGTTCATGTTGCCAGCGATTATTGTAGTTATAAGTATAATATTATCGCTATACATTCATTATAGATCAAAAGGAAAGGATCATGAACATAGAAAAATAAATTCTTGATTTGTGTGTCTATAGTGTCCGTAGTTGCTTTGTAATTCTTGCGGAACTTTTGTTCTGTCTTTGCAGCTACAAAAATATGTCATTTTTTCACCAGACGCGTTTCGCTTTATTGAGGTAAAGCATCTTCAGTGGTCTGTAATTAATTTATTTACATTTTGATTTGCTTTTAGATCGATAAAAAGTTCGTTAAGAATAGGTTGATTTGTACTTACGGTGATTTTTTGGCTCATTTCTCGCTTACATCGGGAAATGCCGTCTGCTAGCACATCGTTGTCTTTTTGTGTTAGACACTAACAATTTTAGTGTAACTTTTAGATGTTCTGCAGCACCATGCAATTCTTATGTTTTTCACCACACGCTTTTATGTACATTGTATTCTGTTTGTTTTCGTACTTCCAGTATGTGTTGTTTGTGATTTGTAGTGTTGCCAACATAACCTTTCCACTACTCTGTCTTTGACCTACAAAACTTTTTTTAAAGTAAGTTATTGTATGTGTGTTTTATTATTATTCGCGTATGGGCCCAGTAGGACCAAGCAAGGTACAATCCATCAATGTCACGTTTGGTGGTTGGCCTTTCTTTGCCCTCAAATTTGTTTCATTCTTTCAGAATGAAGACTCTTTCTTTCATCAGGTCACGGTGTTCCAGTCCGATTTCCAAACAAATATCTTTTGTCTGAATGTTTTCCTATCTCTAAGGTCTGCCTGAGTTATACCGGCTGCTTCAAGATCCTTCTTAATCGCAGCAATCCATTTCATTGGCCGATTTGGCCTTACTTCGGTTTTCGCAGAATTTTACTATTTGTTTTGGCAACCTGGTGGGTGCCATTCTTTTAACGTGCCCACAAAATTTAAGTCTTCGTTTTCTCATGTCATCATGTATGTCTGTGTATTCATCTATTTCCTTATTACCTCTCAGCCTATAAATTTCTCCATCAGTAATTTTGGGGCTAATATTTTCCTAATAATCTTCCTTTCTTTCTTTTTTTTTATTTCTTCAATAGACTATATCCTATTTAAAAGTAAAGTTTCTTGTCCATAAAGACATTCGGATTTGATTACAGTGCTGTTATGTCTAAGTTTACTGAAGTTAGAACGTGATATTTTATTATAAATATTTTGTGATAATCTGAATGCAGTTGCCATCTTTTGACAGCAAACTTAATTTACAGATTTTTTTCGGCCGTTTACTTTTATGACTTCCCACAAGTATTTAAACTGAGATACCCTTTTTATTTTTCCATATTTTATGTTGAAACACTTTGTAGTGGCACCTTTTCCGAGACTTCTTTAAGAATTTCAATTTGTTTTTGAGCTGTGTTAGCATCCCTAGTTACAATTGCCAGATATCTGCGAAGGACAGGCAATTTATTCTGATATAGCTTCTACCTAACTTCACTGTTTGGTCTATATTTTTAATCGACTTTTTCTCTCGCCATTCTGTAATTTGCCTTTTCCAAAACACAGTTAAACAGTAATGTAGAGAGTCCATCTCCCTGTCTAACACCAGTCTTTATTCCAAATGGTCCAGAAATCTCTTTAACTTTAGATCTAGTGTCGGTTAACACCTCCTTTATCAGTGTTAGAGTTTTATTATCTAGCTCTTGTTCCTTTAAAATTTGGAAAAGAGATTCACGATCAACTGAGTCGTATGCCTCTTTAAAATCCACAAATGTATACACAATATTGTTAGCAGAAATCCTTTGGTGTCTGAGGGTTAGTTTTAAAGCAAGAATTTGTTCCAGACAGGATCTGTTTGGTCTAAAGCCTGCTTGATATTAACTAATTTTAAGTTCTAGCTGTTCTTGGGCTCGATAAAGTAAACACTGCGAGATAATTTTGTTACTGGGAGGACAGAGATTCATCAGTAATTATTAACATAGGTCCTATCCCCTTTTTTATGCAATGGATGAATTAGGGCAGTTTTCCAGTCCTCAAGTATTTTCTCAGTTTCCCAGTTATAGTGTTAGGACGAGCTGATTTTAGTAATTCTGCGATTAAACCGTCTTCTGCAGATGCGTTATTGCTTTTAAGTCTCTAAATTTGTTTAGTTATTTCGATTTCGTCAGGTGATTTAGAGTTAGGGTTGATCTTATTAATATGCTGTGGTTGGAAATTATTCGCTAGTTCTGGACAGTTCAATAGTTTTTCAAAATAATTGGCAAGTGCCTTACAATTTTCCTGGTTGTTAAGAGCCAGACTGCCACTTTCATTTTTGGAGGGAAGACTTTGAGGTTGGTAACCAGTTAGTTTTGTTCTGAATGTTTTATAAAAGTTTCTCATATTGTTCTTTTGGAAATATTTTTCGGTTTCCAAAAGTTTCGCATTTTCGTAGTTTCTTTTAGCTGTCGGATTAATTTAGATTCTTTTTCTCACAGTTATAAAGGTTTTAAGCTTTTTTCAGTTTTGTTGCTATTCCAATTTTGAATGCCTCATGCCTAGACTTGACTGATGTTTCACAATCTGCGTTCCACCAAGCGTGCTTTTGTTTCTCTCAAAGCGGAATTAAATTTTGTGCCGTTTTGATAAACTTTTAGGCTTCATCAATTGTTGGCTTGTTTTTTTGTCAAGTTCACTGGTTAGAATTGGGGGTTATTTTAGCAGTGTCAAATTTTAGGATAATATTTTTTGTTTTCAAGGGTTTCAGAGTCTGAAGTTGTACTTTTATTTGCATTAAATAACGGTCAGAATCAATATTACCCCCTTTTCTAACTTGGACATCTAAAATTTCTTTGTAGTTAGGGTATGAAATTGTTACATGATAGATTGGAAATTCCCCAGTAAATTTACTGGGTGCCCAACAGTTTTTTGTTTAGAAGGGTTCTTTTTAAAATGTGTTGACATGATTTTATGGTTAAAATTTTTGCATGTGTAAACAAGTCTTTGACCATTTCGGTTTATCCATTTATGTGCAGGAAATCCACCCACCTAAAATTTTAGTATGGTTTGAGGGGACTTTCGAAATAATGCTTTCTAATGTTTCCCAAGCTTCATTAACTCAATCATGTTTTTACCGTTATCCTCGTTGTGTATTTAAGAGAAATTCTCATTAGTCTATTATTAATGGGTTTTACCTCCGTTACTGAGTTTAAAATACTTTTGTAGACTGCAAAAGTAACTCCCAGATGTGGTGCATTATTAAGTATTCTTTTATCAGTTTTACTTTAAAAAAGTCTACAATTGCCGAAACCCATGGTGTTATTGTGTATCATACCTGTTGCTTGAAATGCCAAAATTTGAATCTTCTGTTCTTTTAATGTATCTCCCAACTTACGAAGTTTAACTGGTTGCAAAAGTGTTTATACGTTAAGTGTTGCAAGAAATGTATTTGTTTTGGTTTTAAGTTGGCCAGAGGAATCTGCTGAATCACATTGCATTTTAACCTGGCAGCCCCAGAATCCGAAAGACCAACTGCGCCAGAGATACCGGCGGTGGATTGACCACCTGGGCTAATATTGTGATTATCAAAGTGCTCCATGATGACTGTACTTGGAATGAGGTGGGGTTGACTATTTGAGTGAACACAGAATGTTAAGACTGAAGGGGTTGGATCCAGAATTGGAATTTCAGCGACACCACTAGCGAACAGACGCTGACGCAAAGTGTATTTGGTTTTGTTTTCTGCATTAGGTTCTTCCGCTCTCTCTGCTGTTTGGAGTTAGGATTCCTCTTCTGCATTTATTATCGTTGACTGGGCTTCACCTGTTACCTTAGCCAGGGGCCCTGACAAGTTGCTAACATCCTGAGCCAGATAGACCCAGGTCCTTTATGATGTGTTACCCCTCCCCTTCCTCCTTCCTCGTCACTTGCGAGGTGAGGCCTCGGGCTTGGAAACGGCAGTGGCGGAGTTTCTACGTTTGTAATCATATTTAAGTATGTTTCTGCGTTTTTATGTACTATAAAAGAGTAGAGAAGGAATAGCGAGGAATAGCGATGGAGGGGTTTCTTTCTTTCTTTCTTTTCTTTTCATTTCTTTTCTTTTCCTTTTTTTTAAATAAAGAGTTAGTGGAGAAGGTGTTTTTCAATATTTATCTGGTCATCGAGCAACTGTTTACTTTGTGTTAATGCTTTTTCTACATAGAAATTTTCTCTTTTCTAAATTTTTTTGAACTTTACATTGATGTATTCTGGCATAAGATCATTGCGTTTGCAGTGGTTAATGAATCTGATTACTTCCGCTGTTTTATATAAATTAAAATGAATCTTAATATAGTGGTAATAGAGGTCAACTGGAAATGCTTCACAAGGCGATATTAAATTCTTAATTTGTGTGGCCATAATGTCTGTAGTTGCTTTAAAATTCTTGAGGGTATGTTTTTTCTGCAGAAAAACGTGCCAAAGAGGCTGCTAAAAATACCTGCCTGAAACACAAAATTAAATCACTACATAAAAAGAAACAGACATTAAACGAAGAATTGTACGAAATTAACCTTCAGATAGCACAAAAACTAAAGAATCCGGATATTTTTGCTTCTATTGCGGAAAAAGGCAAAGGCTGCACATGCAGAGCTATAAAAAATGCGACTAAAGCATATTAAGAAAATTTTAAATCTCCAATTGGGCCACACAAAACCCCATGACAGCAAACATATACACGCACACACGCACGCACACACACACACACACACACACACACACACACACACACACACATACACACACACACACACACAATATCTAACCTAGAGTGGTCAATTTACAGATATAACACTAGATGAAAACGAAAAACAGCTCTTACAAAAAAAGTCAAAATCACAAAGTTGACTCACTACCAAACGAACAGCAGATACAAGATCTCATTATAGAATCTAAATATATTCTCACTGTAGAGGGAAAAAATGAAAAGAAAAAATGAAAACTTTAGTGTAAACACAGAGCTAACGAGGGAGTTCATAAACGAAGAAATTAAAAGCATAGCAACACATATTGAAGAAGAAAAGAATAAATTCCGAAATAATTGTCATGAAACACAGCTTAAAAATGTAAAGGAAAAACTGCAAGCAGAAAATGTCATTACAATAAAATCTGACAAAGGTAATAGTGCTGTCCTCATGAAAACAAATGAATACATAAAAAACGGAAGAATTCATCAGCAAAAAACATAAATCAGTTAAAAATCAGTCACAACAAACAGATATCAAACATATGTAAAAAGCACACTCAAAAACATTTACAGACAGAGAGAAACAGAGACTTGTACAAAAAAAGCCTCAACCCCGAACATGAGATGTCAACCAAAGGTTCATAAAGAAAATTATTCAATCCATCTAATACCAAATTTCAGAGCAGAACCTACAAACCTACTAGCAAAGCAAATGCAGTCACAACTTAACTAGTATTATAAACTAGAAAATGATAGAGCAATCGGAAATACCTTCAACCGGTAGAACATATAATAGACTCTAAAATGCCTGATACAGCAACATTGCTCTCCTTTTGTGTAGAAAGTATGTACATTTGCATCCCTGTTAACGGAATCATAAAAATTACTAAGGAAAACCTGAAAACACACAACCAGCTACCTCATGAACACACAGATGAAACAATAAAATAATTACAGTTAATAACACAACAAAATTATTTTGAATTCAATCGAGAATACTACATACAAGTAGAAGGTTTAACAATGGGTTCATCCATTTCAGGAACATTAGCCAATATTTTCAAGAATCACATAGAAATATTAATATTTGAAGACATAATAACAAAGAAAAGCTACAACGTCTTCTACTGATACAGATATATGGATATAATATGCATAGTAGATAAACCTATAAACAGAATACAGCAACTACACAAAGACATAAATACTGTATACAAAAACATGAAGTTCACTACAGAACATTCAAACAACAAGGCATAAACATTGCTTACGAAACAAAACATTTCCATACAATGCACATCGCAAAACTGGAATCAAATCCAGATAGATAGCAACAACGTGGTACCCATGTGCTCAGATGCAGAGATTGTGAGAAGATATAGATTGGAATGACTGGCAGGGCATTGGACACATGATATAAAGAACACATCAGAGCGACTACACAAAGACATAAATACTGTATACAAAAACATGAAGTTCACTACAGAACATTCAAACAACAAGGCATAAACATTGCTTACGAAACAAAACAATTCCATACAATGCACATCGCAAAACTGGAATCAAATCCAGACAGATAGCAACAACGTGGTACCCATGAGCTCAGATGCAGAGATTGTGAGAAGATATAGATTGGAATGACTGGCAGGGCATTGGACACATGATATAAAGAACACATCAGAGCATTTAAATCTTGTACAAATTATTCAACATTTACACATCATCTAAAAGAAGAACACCATAGATCAAGCACTATTGAAAACGAAATGAATATCATAAAAATTAGTAAAGACAGACACCCTCTCCCTTTCCCAGAAAATTTCCACATACAAAAATCACTAATACAAAATAAAGAGTTGCTAAATGATCAGATAAATACTGGAAACCGGACTCCATATATAATATTTGGTGAAATTACATGGTAAAGGAAAGAGCCTTTTCCATCCTTCCACCCTGTCGCACTTACACTTTCATTTCAATTCTCGGTTCTCACCTTCTCCTCTAACTCAGACTCCATCACACTGATATATACTTACGTCCACTAATAATTGTTTCCCTCTCTCCTAAAATAAAGAAATTCCTTCCATCGCTATTCCTTCTCTACTGTTCCACAGTACATAAACACACAGATACGTAATTAAATATACGTACACACATACACACATACGATAATCATCTTTAAAAAAAAATATACCTTGCAGGTCAAAGACAAAGTAGAGGAAAGATTATGTTGGCAACACCACAAAACACAGCAACAACACGTACTTGAAGTACAATAGCAAACAGAATACAGGAGTGTACACAAAAGAGTATTGTGAAAAACATAAGAAATGCATAGTGCTGTAGACCATCCAAAAATTTGATCAAAATTGTTAGTGTCTAACATAGAAAAACCACAATGTGCTAACAGATGGCATTTCCCGATGTAAGCCACAAATCAGGCCAAAAATCACCCTAAGTACAAATCAACCTATTCGTAACGAACTGATATTCTATGTAAAAGCAAATCAAAATGTAAATAACTTAATTACAGACCACTGACGACGCTTTACGTCAATAAAGCGAAACGCGCCTGATGAAAAAATCACGCATTTTTTTAGTTGCAACGACAGAACAAAAATACCGTCAAAAAACAGAAAAAATAAACTTCCAAATGCCGCGAATGCTTTTGTAGAGCACATATTCACATTACCGGTCTCGCTGAACTTCGTTTCCATCTTCGGATCTTACTCACTTCACCTCAAGGAACTATGTACAAGGACGGGGTTCTTTGAAGTGTAGTGCGTAACATCCGAAGATGGAAACATAATTAGCCGAGACCGGTAAACTAAACAATTGCTCTATTAAACCAATCGTGACATTTTGAAGCTTGCTACTTCTAGTTTCATAACAATCTAGAAGGCCCCCTGCATTGAAAAACGGCAGGCGTATGTGGGAAAAAATAAACTTTCCTTGGGGCGAAAAGGTTTTTAGTGAGTTGCAATAGCTATCCACTAAAGTCAAAGCTATTCTTACTGAGGGCCTAAGACCACATATGTATTTGGTTGTTTTAGTGAAGTTCACATTTTGTTCATACACTCTCTCTGTATTGTAGAAGTAGTAGTGCAGTAGTGCACTGAGGTAACAAAGTTCATGAGATACCTCCTAATAAAGCGTCGGACCCCCTTTTACCTGGCCTAGTGCTGCAACTCGAGGTGGTATGGACTAAAGTTGTTGATAGTCCTCTAAAGAAGTGCTGAACCATGCTGTCTCTGTGGATGTGCACCAATTTCTGCACGAACAACCCTGTGGATGATGTCCTATAAATGTTCTATGGCATGCATGTCCGACGGTCTGGGAGACTAAATCATTTGCTTCAATTGCCCAGAATGTTCTTCAAAACAGTGGGGCATTGTCATCCACAAGAAATCCTCCATTGTTTGGGAAGACGAAGTCCATGAACGGCTGTAAATGGTCTCTTGAGTAGCCGAAAGTATCTATTTCCGGTCAATGGTAGGCTCAGTTGGACCAGAGGATTCAGTCCTTCCACTTAAATACAAACCACATTATTATGGAGCCACGACCAGCTTACACAGTGCCTTGTTGACAAACTGGCCCATGGGTTTGTGTGGTCTGCGCCACACTAACCCTATCATCAGCTCTTACCATTTAATCGGAGCTAATCTAACAAGGACAAGGTCTACTGTCCAACCGATATGGTCATGAGCTCAAGTGACGAGCTGCAGGCGATGTTGCACTGTTCGTAAAGGCACTCGTTTTTTCGTCTGTCGTGCCCTATTAATGCCAAATTTCGCCGCACTGTCCTAACGGATAAGTTCGTCATACGTCACACATTGATTTCCGCGGTTATTTCACACAGTGTTGCTTGTCTGATAGTACTGAACAACTCAAAGCATACGTAGCTGGTCCCGGTCGTTAAGTGAAGGTCGTTGGCCTTCACGTTGCCCGTGGTGAGAGGCAATAGCTGAAATCTGGTATTCGCGGCACATTCTTGACATTGTAGATCTCGGAATATTGACTCTCTAACGATTTCATAAATGGAATATCCCACGCGTCTAGCTCCAACTAATAATCCGCGTTCAAATTCTGTTAGTTCCCGTCGTGTGGCCATACGTCATACATTTATCGGAAATCACATGAATCATTTGAGTTGATAAGACAGCTCCGCCAATGCACTGCCCTTTTATAACTTGGGTACGCGATGCTACCGCCATTTGTATACAGTATGTGCATGAAGTTATTCCATGACCTTTGCCACCTCAGTGAAGATGTCAATTATTGATATATGGCGGGATCGTGCGGCATCTTGGTTATGGGTTTGATCTGAAGGAAGTTTCTGATGCTTAAGCGGTGAGTCACTGTTCAGAAATTTTTTTTAATGAGACAGGTTTGCAAATTAGTCCCGTTTGGTGAAAAAGCAAATTTTTATTTTGGGAGAGTAAAGTGACACCTCACATTAAGTGGTTAAGTGGACGAAGATAGTCTTCCCATAGAACTTTATATGCTGAAAGAATATAACTCCTCGAATATAAGGAACAAGTGATCAGTCAGGAGTAACGACTTCAGCTCACTAGTGCCTCTACTAGGTTTCCTACGATTTTTGAATAAAAAAACTAGTGCGAGAACGTAGACTGAGAGGAGCCAACTTCTGAAGATGGAGGGCAAAGCGACGGCGGCGAGTAGGATATATATTTGACTTTATTTTCTGACTGACAACGGCCTTGCCGCAGTGGTAACACCGGTTCCCGTCAGATCATCGATGTTAAGCGCTGTCGGGCTGGGCGAGCACTTGGATGGGTGACCATCCGGTCTGCCTAGCGCTGTTGGCAAGCGGGCTGCACTCAGCCCTTGTGAGGCCAACTGAGGAGCTACTTGCTTGAGAAGTAGCGGCTCCGGCCTCGTAAAATTTCATACGGCCGGGAGGAGCAGTGTGCTGACCACATGCCCCTCCATATCCGCATCCAGTGATGCCTGTGGGCTGAGGATGACACGGCGGCCTACCAAGGCCTATTCGGACGGAGTCGGAGCTATTTTCTTATTAGCCTAGATTCAATGGTAGTTAAAGGGGATACCGTGAAAGTCGGTTTCAGCCTATTACGAAGAAAATGATCACAAACGTTGGCATTTAGTTGTTGTATAGTCTTTGGAGTTTTCGCAGCTTTTTAAGAAATTAAAAAAAAACATTCTGCTGGTAATCTCTGGTATGTGTACATATTGCAAAGAAATGGCCTGAACTCCGCGGTAGGAATCACTTCTGAGTTCCGAAAGTGCTGCACGTAAAGGAATACATTGCACCAGCTAAAAGCTATTGGGAGTAAACCCGTTGACGAGAAGTGTGGATAGAGGACGCTATATCGCTGACTATTGTGCTGTGAGTGTCTATCATCTGTGAGCGGGCAGCAAATGAAAGAGATTCTCAAGAGTTTGTCAATCTTTTTACGTAAAGAAACAGAAAGAAATATCAAGAAGGATGACTGATAAACGCTATAGAAAGGTAAAAGTTTTAAAAAGTTTCATAATGAAGGATAATACAGAAACATTCACATACTCGTACACTTAATGGTTCGGAAGTAAGAATTTTCACACAGCTTTCAGGCTGTACGACCTTACATCTTTGGGTTTTAGTTTGAGTCTAAAGATCACAGATAAACTGTGAGATTCGTGGAGTACTAGTCTGAAAAACATTGTCAACCAAATAAGAGAAATGTAGACCAGCGAGGCACTAAGTCTAATAGAGTGCATGACAAGGAGAAATTTAAAACCTACCTCTCCAACACCTACCTCTCAAGCGCACAGTGATAACAGAGGGACGTTATACAATGTAAAGCTGCGCAAGTCGTCATACGGTAATGTGGTTGTGAAGCAGAAACGCGAAGGAACAACTACAGCTGACATAAGGCCAGACGTACCTCGCATAACTATGGACAGGGACCGACCTGTACTATGGATGGTGGTCGTAAAATGTCGCATCAACTCGGCGGACGGAGTCAATCGTTAACTCGGAAGTGCTACCAAGACTTCTGTTAGCACAACAGCTAACAGAACTTTTCATTCCATGACGCTAGATGTTCAGATAATTTGCAGGAGTGGCTGATGAGGTATGTTCCCAATTGAAATTGTCGGGGTTGACAATTTCTTACTTTATGTTGAACAGTAGGTCGTTGAATTTTTTACCACCGTTCTAAATCTTTGTCATGGAGGCAGAGTCTACATGAAAATTAGTACTGGTCTTATATAGTCATTGTGAAGATCACAGTTCAGCTAAAACTGATTTTTATTATCTATAAACAAACATCATTAATCAGTAAACCGTCGCGAAGTAAGTAAATTTCCATGTTTCTTAAAAAAGTTTCTGCTAGATGTACAATTTTCAACTGTACACAGTACTATTACTACTCTCTTCTACAGAACTAACAGTTTATTTACTTTAGGTGTGCACTCCTTGTGTATACCGGGTGGAGTCATTCCAGGTGTGGAAAGCGTCCTCCCAGATGCCATGTAGAGCACAGGGTGCAGCCAACTGCAGGTGGTTGCTCTCGTCGGTACCAATGATGTGCGTCACCTTGGATCAGAAGAGATTCTGTATAGTTTCGAGCGGCGAACAAAAGTGGTAAAGGCTGCCAGTCGTGCTTGCAAGATGAAAGCAGAGCTGAGCACTTGCAGCATAGTCGTCAAGGTCAATTGCGGACCTCTGGCGCAGAGGCCCCCCAGTGGAGGATCTGAATCAGAGGCTCAGACGGCTCTGCGACCATCTCGATCTGGGCCAAAGGGTGGTTGGGCTTCGGGTTCCGCTCAATACGTCAGATGTCCACTATACGCAGGAGGCGGCTACACGGGTGGCAGGGGGTGTGTGGGGTGGACTGGGCGGTTATTTAGGTTAGAGGGTCTCGCGAAAACACAAGAAGTGCTTCAGTCGCAAAGGGTTCAGGCTGAACACAGGAAGAACGTAGATACATGAACCATTGGTATAACCTTGTATTTTAATTCCACTCCTGAACCTTTCTTTTATTTCATCATTGCTTCCTCGTTGTACAGGTTGAAAGGCCAAAGGCTACAGCCTTGTCTTACACCCTTCTTAATACGAGCACTTCGTTCTTGATAGTCCACTCTTATTATTCCCTCTTGGTTGTTGTACATATTGTATATGACCCGTCTCTCCCTATAGCTTACCCCTAGTTTTTTCAGAATCTCGAACAGCTTGCACCATTTTATATTGTCGAACGCTTTTTCCAGGTCGACAAATCCTATGAAAGTGTCTTGATTTTTCTTTAGCGTTGCTTCCATTATTAGCCGTGACGTCAGAATTGCCTCTCTCGTCCCTTTACTTTTCCTAAAGCCAAACTGATCGTCACCTAGCGCATTCTCAATTTTCTTTTCCATTCTTCTGTATATTATTCTTGTAAGCAGCTTCGATGCATGAGCTGTTAAGCTGATTGTGCGATAATTCTCGCACTTGTCAGGTCTTGCCGTCTTCGGAATTGTGTGGATGATGCTTTTCCGAAAGGCAGATGGTATATCGCCAGACTCATATATTCTACACACCAACGTGAATAGTCGTTTTGTTGCCACTCCCCCCAATGATTTTAGAAATTCTGATGGAATGTTATCTATCCCTTCCGCCTTATTTGACCGTAAGTCCTCCAAAGCTCTTTTAATTTCCGATTTTAAAAGCTGATCCCCTATCTCTTCTAAATCGACTCCTGTTTCTTCTTCTATCACATCAGACAAATCTTCACCTTCATAGAGGCTTTCAATGTATTCTTTCCACCTATCTGCTCTTTCTCTCCATTTAGCATTGGAATTCCCGTTCCACTCTTAATGTTACCACCGTTGCTTTTAATGTCACCAAAGGTTGTTTCGACTTTCCTGTATGCTGAGTCTGTCCTTCCGACAATCATATCTTTTTCGATGTCTTCACATTTTTCCTGCAGCCATTTCGTCTTAGCTTCCCTGCACTTCCTATTTATTTCATTCCTCAGTGACTTATATTTCTGTATTCCTGATTTTCCCGGAACATGTTTGTACTTCCTCCTTTCATCAATCAACTGAAGTATTTCTTCTGTTACCCATGGTTTATTCGCAGCTACCTTCTTTGTACCTATGTTTTCCTTCCCAACTTCTGTGATGGCCCTTTTTAGAGATGTGCATTCCTCTTCAACTGTACTGCCTGCTGCGCTATTCCTTATTGCTGTATCTATAGCGTTAGAGAACTTCAAACGTAACTCGTCATTCCTTAGTACTTCCGTATCCCACTTCTTTGCGTATTGATTCTTCCTGACTAATGTCTTGAACTTCAGCCTACTCTTCATCACTACTACACTCCTGGAAATTGAAATAAGAACACCGTGAATTCATTGTCCCAGGAAGGGGAAACTTTATTGACACATTCCTGGGGTCAGATACATCACATGATCACACTGACAGAACCACAGGCACATAGACACAGGCAACAGAGCATGCACAATGTCGGCACTAGTACAGTGTATATCCACCTTTCGCAGCAATGCAGGCTGCTATTCTCCCATGGAGACGATCGTAGAGATGCTGGATGTAGTCCTGTGGAACGGCTTGCCATGCCATTTCCACCTGGCGCCTCAGTTGGACCAGCGTTCGTGCTGGACGTGCAGACCGCGTGAGACGACGCTTCATACAGTCCCAAACATGCTCAATGGGGGACAGATCCGGAGATCTTGCTGGCCAGGGTAGTTGACTTACACCTTCTAGAGCACGTTGGGTGGCACGGGATACATCCGGACGTGCATTGTCCTGTTGGAACAGCAAGTTCCCTTGCCGGTCTAGGAATGGTAGAACGATGGGTTCGATGACGGTTTGGATGTACCGTGCACTATTCAATGTCCCCTCGACGATCACCAGTGGTGTACGGCCAGTGTAGGAGATCGCTCCCCACACCATGATGCCAGGTGTTGGCCCTGTGTGCCTCGGTCGTATGCAGTCCTGATTGTGGCGCTCACCTGCACGGCGCCAAACACGCATACGACCATCATTGGCACCAAGGCAGAAGCGACTCTCATCGCTGAAGACGACACGTCTCCATTCGTCCCTCCATTCACGCCTGTCGCGACACCACTGGAGGCGGGCTGCACGATGTTGGGGCGTGATCGGAAGACGGCCTGACGGTGTGCGGGACCGTAGCCCAGCTTCATGGAGACGGTTGCGAATGGTCCTCGCCGATACCCCAGGAGCAACAGTGTCCCTTATTTGCTGGGAAGTGGCGGTGCGGTCCCCTACGGCACTGCGTAGGATCCTACGGTCTTGGCGTGCATCCGTGCGTCGTTGCGGTCCGGTCCCAGGTCGACGGGCACGTGCACCTTCCGCCGACCACTGGCGACAACATCGATGTACTGTGGAGATCTCACGCCCCACGTGTTGAGCAATTCGGCGGTACGTCCACCCGGCCTCCCGCATGCCCACTATACGCCCTCGCTCAAAGTCCGTCAACTGCACATACGGTTCACGTCCACGCTGTCGCGGCATGCTACCAGTGTTAAAGACTGCGATGGAGCTCCGTATGCTACGGCAAACTGGCTGACACTGACGGCGGCGGTGCACAAATGCTGCGCAGCTAGCGCCATTCGACGGCCAACACCGCGGTTCCTGGTGTGTCCGCTGAGCCGTGCATGTGATCATTGCTTGTACAGCCCTCTCGCAGTGTCCGGAGCAAGTATGGTGGGTCTGACACACCGGTGTCAATGTGTTCTTTTTTCCATTTCCAGGAGTGTATAGTGTGTCCAGTATCTGATTTCGGAATCTCTGTCTGACCATGATGTAATCTGATTGAAATCTTCCCGTATCTCCACGCCTTTTCCAAGTATACCTCCTCCTCTTGTGATTCTTGAACAGGGTATTTGCTATTACTAGCTGAAACTTGTTACAGAACTTAATTATTCTTTCTCCTCTTTCATTCCTTGTCCCGAGGCCATATTCTCCTGTAACCTTTTCTTCTACTCCTTCCCCTACAACTGCATTCCAGTCGCCCATGACTATTAGATTTTCGTCACGCTTTGCATACTGCGTTACCCTTTCAATATCCTCATACACTTTCTCTATCTGTTCATCTTCAGCTTGTGACGTCGGGATGTATACCTGAACTATCGTTGTCGGTGTTGGTCTGCTGTCGATTCTGATTAGAACAACCCGGTCACTGACTTGTTCACAGTAACACACCCTCTGCCCTACCTTCCTATTCATAACGAATCCTACACCTGTTATACCATTTTCTGCTGCTGTTGATATTACCTGATACTCATCTGACCAGAAATAATTGTCTTCCTTCCACTTCACTTCACTGACCCCTACTATATCTAGATTGAGCCTTTGCATTTCCCTTTTCAGATTTTCTAGTTTCCCTACCACGTTCAAGCTTCTGACATTCCACGCCCCCACTCGTAGAACGTTATCCTTTCGTTGATTATTCAATATTTTTCTCATGGTAACCTCCCCCTTGGCAGTCCCCTCCCGGAGATCCAAATGGGGGCTATTCCGGGATCTTTTGCCAATGGAGAGATCAACATGACACTTCTTCAATTACAGGCCACATGTCCTGTGGATACCCGTTACGTGTCTTTAATGTAGTGGTTTCCATTGCCTTCAGCATCCTCATGTCGTTGATCATTGCTGATTCTTCCGCCTTTAGGGGCAATTTCCCACCCCTAGGACAAGAGAGTGCCCTGAACCTCTACTGCTCCTCCGCCCTCTTTTGACAAGGCCGTTGGCAGAATGTGGCTGACTTCTTATGCCGGAAGTCTTCGGCCGCCAATGCTGATTATTTATCAAAATTTAGGCATTGGCGGGGATCGAACCCGGGACCGAAAAAATTTTGATTATGAATCAAGGACGCTACCCCTTTTTTTCATAAAATGTTATACATTCCAAATACATACTAAGTTATACATACATGAAGTTATTTAAACAAAACGGTTTGATTATTTCAATTACGCTGACGTTAAGGAAAGAACACAGAACATTGTGTTATTGACTAAATTACCAGAAAGAATTACTTTAAACATCAAGAAAAAAAAATTTTTAAAGGCATTCAAACTTCAACCTGAAGAAGTAAAATCTGCACTTTGAATTACATGAGCTGTAATCTTTACAGAAGCATAATTTCTTTATTATGGATATCAGCAAGTTCGTGGGATAATTTTAAATATAAAACAATTTAATAATCATATTAGGCAATTTCTGAAATACTTGAGAATGGCGGAAAGGAGATATATAATAAAGTTGACTAGCCTTCCAGCTACACTTTCTGGATATTAATTGAATCTTAAGTATCTGAAGTGATCTGATCTATATAATCAGACTTTCACTGCGAAACTGACTTACACATCGCAGTGCAAAAATGAACAGGGCATTGTGCCAGCCATTGAATGTTACATTTATCAGATAGAATCTCATGGTTTTAACCAATCGATAAGGACATTTCTATAAAAACTGTCTATTTCCAAATTTCTAGTATAAACCAATAATGCACCTTCAGTGTATTGTGTTTTGACACTATTAGACACACAATCTCAATGTCACATAAGTTCTGTACATTAGCTTATAAATTTCAAACACTACTCTCTGAAGTAGAAAAAGCACACAGCATAAATATAATGTAAAATCGTAAATAGTATCCTTAAGGTAACTACAATACATCATTGTCAACACAGCCTTCTTTTTTATATTAACCAATGCCCATTCTTTCAAATACAATTTTTAACATATTACCGAACTTTTTCTTGTGATTCAAATAGCTTCTAATTTTGTGGAACTCACACAGCATGTATACCTTGAACTCTATGATGCTGTCGGATCCTAATTTGTTAAGGACGTAGTTAATAAAATTTCCCAGCAACCAGTACACAGCGTAATTTTTTGCTTCTGGGAAATAGCGTGCTTCAGGCCTGTGTATCAGTGACAGCGATGTATACTCAGGGGATGTTCTTGTAATCAGAGCTATTTGCTCCCGGATCCACTTCCAACTATTCATGTGACCGCTGCAAGTATATCTATGAATTACTGTGTCAACTAGATGGCATTGTTGACATAAATTTGTTTCACAGAGTCCGATTGCGTGCAGTCTTTCATTGGCGCAAACTATGTTGTTAACTGTCTTGTACCATGACGTTTTTATATTAGACGTGAGCACATTAGAACTAATGTTCTTCCAAATCTCAGTCCACTCAATGTTTGGAAATTGTCTTTCTATTTTGTTCCTTCCTTCGCTTTTGTTTCGTTCCCGCATTATGGCTCTCGATGTTAAGTGTCGGGACTGCCTGAGTTCGACACTGACATAACTAAACTCAACATAGAAAATCCTCACGTGCTGTACGCGACTGTTGATATTCTGCACGTCAATCGGGGAAGCAGGCTTGGAGGTTTAATGATCTCGAAAAGTTGGCTGGTTATGCTTTCTCGCGAGTCTCTTATTACATTAACTTGCCTTTTGATAAAAAGAGCAGAGGCTTTATCCGTTATATCAGTTAATCCTAGTCCACCATTTTTAGGATCGAAAGTGGCTACTTTAGCAGGTACTCTGAACACTTCACCTCTCCACAAAAAGTTGGTGATTTTAGACATTATTCTCCTCGCTATCATTCTCGGTATTGGAAACAGCTGGGCAGTATAATAAGCCTTAGCAAGGATGCATGAGTTGATATACTGTGTTCTTTGAACTTGGTTCATATATCGAGTTAAATTCTCTACAATGGCTCCTTGCACTTTATCTGCTGCAACTTTCCAATTTAAAGCCGTCATTTTCATAGAGCATGCTGTCAAGGTGATCCCAAGTGTTTTATGTTGTTGGACTAATTTTGCCCACTCGACGTTTATGTTATCAAAACCTCTGAGATTTAACATCTTACTTTTTTTTCGTTTGCATTCGCTCCAGATGCTCTACAGTACGAATCAATCACTGTTGCTAGCGTGGTTACCTCGTCATTGTTCCTTATAATGACCCCTATATCGTCAGCATAGGCTCTTATAACGGTTTTATTTCCTGATAATGTTAAGCCTTTTAATCTAGCATGGACATGTCGGAGGAAAGGTTCCAGCGAAATGGCGAAGAGCGACATGGACAGAGGAATTCCTTGAGGAACACCTCGTTGTATTTGCATCGGCCTGGACTGTTGACAATTCACCGCTATTTTAGCATTTATTCCAGTTGCTATGTTCTTAATCAACTATATGACCCTATCGTTGAAACCTATTTTCTTCAATGTCTGTAGAAGATATTCATGATTTACTACATCGAACGCTTTATAAAAATCTAAAAACAATAAAGCACACTTTATGTTTGTTACCGAAGTTATAGCAATGATATCCCTGAATTCCGCTAGATTTTGAAAAATGGTTCTGCCTTGCGCGCAGTTCTGATGTTGACTAATAATTTTATCTGTAAGGCATGAAATTCTCTTGTTTATTATTCTAGCTATTAATTTATAATCAGAATTCAGCAGTGAAATTGGACGAAAATTATTTAAATCTTTTTTTCCATTATTTTTTGGCACCAGAACAATTTTACTCTCCTTAAACTCAGCCGGAATCATTTTACCCTGAATAACCTCATTTACAATGTCCGTGATTTTCGCACCTACTATTGGCCAGTAACGGATGTAAAACTCTGCTGGCAGACCATCCGGTCCTGGGAATTTTTTTGGTGGTGAGGCGCACAGAGTCTCATACACGTCTTCTTCACTGACAACCTCGAGAAAACTTTCGTTGTCATCTTCTGTCAGCTGTGGGGCTAGGATGTCAAGGAATTCTTCCAAGGAAGCATCACTACTTTGATGTACAGAATATAGCTCGCAATAGTAGCGGTAAATCTCGTTCATGATATCCTGCTGGGTTCTGAGAGTCGTACCGTGTTTTGTTCGAATTTCATCGATAAAAGTCCTTCTCCCGTGTTTCGCATGCTTCACTAAATGATATAGGGAAGTAATTTCATCTTCTGACACCGAATTTGCCTTCGATTTTATTTTCAACCCTTCCATTTGACTTCTCTTGATATTAAGTAACTTGGCTCTGACTTTTTTGATGTCTGCTATCCGAAGTGAGGAACCTGCTGAGACTTGATCATATAGATCTCTCAAAACGGAATAGTAATACTCTATAGTGCATTTCATTTCCCTTGCGCTCTGGGCACTGTATTGAATAAGAACTTTCTTCAACTTTGGCTTTGCCATTTTAACCCACCAGTCAATAGCAGTGGCATATCTACTACGGGCTCGCAGGCGTATTGCCCATGTTTCTTTAATCAGATTTTCTAAATCATGATTTACTAACAAGGAAGTGTTCAAATTCCACTGATTCTTGAATCGATGAACCGGCTGTCTTTTTAGATTTATGCAAGCTAAGACACTTGAATGGTCTAAAAAGTACGTAGGAATGGTTTCTACTTTTGTCACGGAAGTTTCAAGATTTTTAGAAATATATAGTCTATCAATCCTGCTACGTGATGTTGCCGTGACATAAGTGAACTCAACAGTGGAGGGGTATTTGATTTCCCATATATCTTTTAATTCTAAACCAGTAACTAGTAGTTTTAGTTCACTTGAGAAATTAAATATAGGTAACTGATCTTTTCGATTTAAAACACAATTAAAATCACCTCCTGATAATAACTGTCTTGGTGATTTCCTTAACAAGTATATCAGGTCATCTTTGAAGAAACGTGCCCTGTCAGCTCGATGAGAACTTCCTGAAGGGGCGTACAAGTTGATGATAGTCACATCATAGATATTTAGTCCTATTCCCCTTCCGGATTCCAGTCGTTCCACCTCGCTTACTGTAATCCCTTCCCTCACCAAAATACACTCCTGGAAATTGAAATAAGAACACCGTGAATTCATTGTCCCAGGAAGGGGAAACTTTATTGACACATTCCTGGGGTCAGATACATCACATGATCACACTGACAGAACCACAGGCACATAGACACAGGCAACAGAGCATGCACAATGTCGGCACTAGTACAGTGTATGTCCACCTTTCGCAGCAATGCAGGCTGCTATTCTCCCATGGAGACGATCGTAGAGATGCTGGATGTAGTCCTGTGGAACGGCTTGCCATGCCATTTCCACCTGGCGCCTCAGTTGGACCAGCGTTCGTGCTGGACGTGCAGACCGCGTGAGACGACGCTTCATCCAGTCCCAAACATGCTCAATGGGGGACAGATCCGGAGATCTTGCTGGCCAGGGTAGTTGACTTACACCTTCTAGAGCACGTTGGGTGGCACGGGATACATGCGGACGTGCATTGTCCTGTTGGAACAGCACGTTCCCTTGCCGGTCTAGGAATGGTAGAACGATGGGTTCGATGACGGTTTGGATGTACCGTGCACTACTCAGTGTCCCCTCGACGATCACCAGTGGTGTACGGCCAGTGTAGGAGATCGCTCCCCACACCATGATGCCGGGTGTTGGCCCTGTGTGCCTCGGTCGTATGCAGTCCTGATTGTGGCGCTCACCTGCACGGCGCCAAACACGCCTACGACCATCATTGGCACCAAGGCAGAAGCGACTCTCATCGCTGAAGACGACACGTCTCCATTCGTCCCTCCATTCACGCCTGTCGCGACACCACTGGAGGCGGGCTGCACGATGTTGGGGCGTGATCGGAAGACGGCCTAACGGTGTGCGGGACCGTAGCCCAGCTTCATGGAGACGGTTGCGAATGGTCCTCGCCGATACCCCAGGAGCAACAGTGTCCCTAATTTGCTGGGAAGTGGCGGTGCGGTCCCCTACGGCACTGCGTAGGATCCTACGGTCTTGGCGTGCATCCGTGCGTCGCTGCGGTCCGGTCCCAGGTCGACGGGCACGTGCACCTTCCGCCAACCACTCGCGACAACATCGATGTACTGTGGAGACCTCACGCCCCACGTGTTGAGCAATTCGGCGGTACGTCCACCCGGCCTCCCGCATGCCCACTATACGCCCTCGCTCAAAGTCCGTCAACTGCACATACGGTTCACGTCCACGCTGTCGCGGCATGCTACCAGTGTTAAAGACTGCGATGGAGCTCCGTATGCCACGGCAAACTGGCTGACACTGACGGCGGCGGTGCACAAATGCTGCGCAGCTAGCGCCATTCGACGGCCAACACCGCGGTTCCTGGTGTGTCCGCTGTGCCGTGCGTGTGATCATTGCTTGTACAGCCCTCTCGCAGTGTCCGGAGCAAGTATGGTGGGTCTGACACACCGGTGTCAATGTGTTCTTTTTTCCATTTCCAGGAGTGTAGCTGTTCCAGCACTTGTTTCGGGAGACACATTTATGTAACTGACAAAGTCGGGAATTACCAACTCCGAAACTAGAACTTCTTGTAATAGGGCAATATCAGTCGCGGATTCGTACAAAAATTCCTTAAGGGCCGATAATTTCAAACCGGTCATGATTTTATTTATGTTTATAGTGGTGACAGAATAAGATTGCGTCATTGTGTTTTCACTATGTAGTTGTTTTGATGAACTAATTTAGTTTCCTTTGGTTCAGGGTTCAGCTAAGCTGTAACAGTTTTCTCGGAAGGCTGAACATGGAATAACACTTCCATCTGTTTATTAGTTACTGTCCCGTTTTTTTCTGCTTCTGATGTTTTCTCTTGTAACGCAAGCAGAATGATTTCCTGGTAAACTTTCTGATTTTTCCTCCAGTGATTCGTGTACGACCGTTTCGGACTGAACATTCTTTGGGCTTGGGTCACCCCTACCGGATTTTCCCTTCCCTTGGCTACGAGCTACATTCTCATTTGCTTGCGTCGGTATTTCACTTCGCGGCTTATCTGGAGCAGCAGCACACGCTTTCGCAATTTCGGTTGCCGGCGCCTGCCCTGAGGTGTTGACCGTGTTTTCAATTTGGCCACCACTTCCTCGTTCTTTATTAATTTCACTCACTTTCTGATCGAGGGAAACAAATGGAGACTGCAGTTTTGAAACCTCTCCCTGAATTTGTTCATTATCAGATAGATTCTGATCTTTGCAATCGGCTACTGCACCTGTTGTTTCTTGCAAATTAATGCTTCCATTTTCTGGTACCGTATGTGTATTACCTTTCTGTTCATTAGTTTCCATTCACATTTTGCCTTCAGGCTCCTCTGCCTCCTCATCGCACTGTTTTTGCTTGCGAAGTGAGGGAGTGGGACAAGACAGCTCGTCCTCTGAACAACTATCAGTTATCTCCAAAGGTCGTTTTTTCGGTTGCATTTCAATTTCACGAGTAGTGGCAACAGGGTTTCCTTTTGTTGTTAACGGGGGAAATTGACTGTTATCGTGAAGGGACATATCAGTTTGGCCTGCTGCGTTAACATCCTCAACCAGTTGTTCCGGGCTATTCTTTGGTAACAGATCATTTAAGGTAAGCTTCTGACGCTGTATCAAATTACTTTTAAGAACAACAGTTCGCCGCGGACATTCCTGTCTGAAGTGGCCGGTTTCGTTACATATATGACATGTAGCTTCCTGACCTGTGTAAACAATTTGTGCCTTATACCCACAAACAGTTATGTGGGACGGAATATTCGTCTTAACGTCCATCTCTACACTGCGGACCCCGTTAAAACACTGCAGTTTAAAGCGAGGCGACCATCTTTCATTTGCAATTGATTTAACGTCTCCGTAGTTTGAAAGAGCTTCCTTAATCTTATCATTTTCAATTTCAATGGGAAGATTCAAGACACGAACGGTTTTGTAATGAATGTCCGCTCTATAGATGGAAACCTTACTTTTATAACCATTTCTATGCACAAAATCTACTTCATAGCCCCACTTTCGTAACACTTTATCAACAGTCAAAGCACTGATTAACTTGACAAAAACACAGTATTTTTCCTGATCCAGTTGCCAGGTATGAACGGTTTCAGAATTTAGTCCAATTACCTGTGTAATCCAGTCATCTATTTCCAGGGATGTCGGCTGAACAGGACGGGATTCCTTGTCAAACGCAAATACCAGAGTATTCTTCCTGAGGTTTGTAGCCATGGTTAATTCAGCGAAGCAATTTCGGTTAAACAACCGAAATTCCACGTAGCAGCAGCAAGACTAGAAAGAGCGATCAGATCACAAGGAACAGGAACGAACACGGAGATTAACGGGCGGACAGCACTCGGCGAAGCACAAGTACAGCGATGTAATCACTGAAGTGCAGCGCAACAGTTAACAGCGGCCACTCGCGAGCGCGGCTGAAACGGAACTACATAGACCACGGGTCTTAACCTCTTAGCAGCAAATAATGCTCAGGTAATAACGAGCATCAAATCCGATATATGTATTAGTGAACACAGGGTTATCGTAGCGAGACTGAATATTGTAATCCCCAAATCATTGAAAAATAAGCGAAAAATATACCTATTCAGAAAAGCAGATAAAAATTCACATGACGCATTCCTGAGAGACAATCTCCACTCATTCCAAATTAATAATATAAGTGTAGACCATATGTTGCTTAAAATCAAAGAAATAGTATCGGCAGCAATTGAGAGTTTTACACCAAATAAACTAACAAACGACGGAGCTGTTCCTCCCTGGTACACAAAACGGGTTAGAACACTGTTGCACAAACAACGAAACAAACATGCCAAATTCAAACAGACCCAAAATCCCAAAGATTGGCGATCCTTTACACAATATCGAAATTAAGCGCGGAGTTCAGTGCGAGACGCCTGCAACAGTTTTCACAACGAAACTTTGTCTCGAAACGTGGCAGAAAATCCAAAGAGATTCTGGTCGTATGTGAAGTATGTTAGCGGCAAGAAACAATCAATGCCTTCGCTGCGCGATAACAATGGAGACACTATCGAAGACAGTGCTGCCAAAGCAGAGTTACTGAACACAGCCTTCCGAGATGCCTTCACAAAAGAGGACGAAGTAAATATTCCAGAATTCGAATCGAGAACAGCTGCCAACATGAGTAACGTAGAAGCAAATATATTCGGAATCTACATCTACATCTACATTGATACTCCGCAAGCCACCCAACGGTGTGTGGCGGAGGGCACTTTATGTGCCACTGTCATTACCTCCCTTTCCTGTTCCAGTCGCGTATGGTTCGCGGGAAGAACGACTGTCTGAAAGCCTCCGTGCGCGCTCTAATCTCTCTAATTTTACATTCGTGATCTCCTCGGGAAGTATAAGTAGGGGGAAGCAATATATTCGATACCTCATCCAGAAACGCACCCTCTCGAAACCTGGCGAGCAAGCTACACCGCGATGCAGAGCGCCTCTCTTGCAGAGTCTGCCACTTGAGTTTATTAAACATCTCCGTAACGCTATCACGGTTACCAAATAACCCAGTGACGAAACGCGCCGCTCTTCTTTGGATCTTCTCTATCTCCTCCGTCAACCCGACCTGGTACGGATCCCACACTGATGAGCAATACTCAAGTATAGGTCGAACGAGTGTTTTGTAAGCCACCTCCTTTGTTGATGGACTACATTTTCTAAGCACTCTCCCAATGAATCTCAACGTGGTACCCGCCTTACCAACAATTAGTTTTATATGATCATTCCACTTCAAATCGTTCCGTACGCATACTCCCAGATATTTTACAGAAGTAACTGCTACCAGTGTTTGTTCCGCTATCATATAATCATACAATAAAGGATCCTTCTTCCTATGTATTCGCAATACATTACATTTGTCTATGTTAAGGGTCAGTTGCCACTCCCTGCACCAAGTGCCTATCCGCTGCAGATCTTCCTGTATTTCGCTACAATTTTCTAATGCAGCAACTTCTCTGTATACTACAGCATCATCCGCGAAAAGCCGCATGGAACTTCCGACACTATCTACTAAGTCATTTATATATATTGTGAAAAGCAATGGTCCCATAACACTCCCCTGTGGCACGCCAGAGGTTACTTTAACGTCTGTAGACGTCTCTCCATTGATAACAACATGCTGTGTTCTGTTTGCTAAAAACTCTTCAATCCAGCCACACAGCTGGTCTGATATTCCGTAGGCTCTTACTTTGTTTATCAGGCGACAGTGCGGAACTGTATCGAACGCCTTCCGGAAGTCAAGAAAAATAGCATCTACCTGGGAGCCTGTATCTAATATTTTCTGGGTCTCATGAACAAATAAGGCGAGTTGGGTCTCACACGATCGCTGTTTCCGGAATCCATGTTGATTCCTACATAGTAGATTCTGGGTTTCCAGAAATGACATGATACGCGAGCAAAAAACATGTTCTAAAATTCTACAAGAGATCGACGTAAGAGATATAGGTCTATAGTTTTGCGCATCTGCTCGACGACCCTTCTTGAAGACTGGGACTATCTGTGCTCTTTTCCAATCATTTGGAACCCTCCGTTCCTCTAGAGACTTGCGGTACACGGCTGTTAGAAGGGGGGCAAGTTCTTTCGCGTACTCTGTGTAGAATCGAATTGGTATCCCGTCAGGTCCAGTGGACTTTCCTCTATTGAGTGATTCCAGTTGCTTTTCTATTCCTTGGATACTTATTTCGATGTCAGCCATTTTTTCGTTTGTGCGAGGATTTAGAGAAGGAACTGCAGTGCGGTCTTCCTCTGTGAAACAGCTTTGGAAAAAGGTGTTTAGTATTTCAGCTTTACGAGTGTCATCCTCTGTTTCAATGCCATCATCATCCCGTAGTGTCTGGATATGCTGTTTCGAGCCACTTACTGATTTAACGTAAGACCAGAACTTCCTAGGATTTTCTGTCAAGTCGGTACATAGAATTTTACTTTCGAATTCAATGAACGCTTCACGCATAGCCCTCCTTACGCTAACTTTGACATCGTTTAGCTTCTGTTTGTCTGAGAGGTTTTGGCTGCGTTTAAACTTGGAGTGGAGCTCCCTTTGCTTTCGCAGTAGTTTCCTAACTTTGTTGTTGTACCACGGTGGGTTTTTCCCGTCCCTCACAGTTTTACTCGGCACGTACCTGTCTAAAACGCATTTTACGATTGCCTTGAACTTTTTCCATAAACACTCAACATTGTCAGTGTCGGAACAGAAATTTTCGTTTTGATCTGTTAGGTAGTCTGAAATCTGCCTTCTATTACTCTTGCTAAACAGATAAACCTTCCTCCCTTTTTTTATATTCCTATTAACTTCCAAATTCAGGGATGCTGCAACGGCCTTATGATCACTGATTCCCTGTTCTGTACATACAGATTCGAAAAGTTCGGGTCTGTTTGTTATCAGTAGGTCCAATATGTTATCTCCACGAGTCGGTTCTCTGTTTAATTGCTCAAGGTAATTTTCGGATAGTGCACTCAGTATAATGTCACTCGATGCTCTGTCCCTACCACCCGTCCTAAACATCTGAGTGTCCCAGTCTATATCTGGTAAATTGAAATCTCCACCTAAGACTATAACATGCTGAGAAAATTTATGTGAAATGTATTCCAAATTTTCTCTCAGTTGTTCTGCCACTAATGCTGCTGAGTCGGGAGGTCGGTAAAAGGGGCCAATTATTAACCTAGTTCGGTTGTTTAGTGTAACCTCCACCCATAATAATTCACAGGAACTATCCACTTCTACTTCACTACAGGATAAACTACTACTAACAGCGATGAACACTCCACCACCGGTTGCATGCAATCTATCCTTTCTAAACACCGTCTGTACCTTTGTAAAAATTTCGGCAGAATTTATCTCTGGCTTAAGCCAGCTTTCTGTACCTATAACGATTTCAGCTTCGATGCTTTCTATCAGCGCTTGAAGTTCCGGTACTTTACCAACGCAGCTTCGACAGTTGACAATTACAATACCGATTGCTGCTTGGTCCCCGCATGTCCTGACTTTGCCCCGCACCCGTTGAGGCTGTTGCCCTTTCTGTACTTGCCCAAGGCCATCTAACCTAAAAAACCGCCCAGCCCACGCCACACAACCCCTGCTACCCGTGTAGCCGCTTGTTGCGTGTAGTGGACTCCTGACCTATCCAGCGGAACCCGAAACCCCACCACCCTATGGCGCAAGTCGAGGAATCTGCAGCCCACACGATCGCAGAACCGTCTCAGCCTCTGATTCAGACCCTCCACTCGGCTCTGTACCAAAGGTCCGCAGTCAGTCCTGTCGACGATGCTGCAGATGGTGAGCTCTGCTTTCATCCCGCTAGCGAGACTGGCAGCCTTCACCAAATCAGATAGCCGCCGGAAGCCAGAGAGGATTTCCTCCGATCCATAGCGACACACATCATTGGTGCCGACATGAGCGACCACCTGCAGATGGGTGCACCCTGTACCCTTCATGGCATCCGGAAGGACCCTTTCCACATCTGGAATGACTCCCCCCGGTATGCACACGGAGTGCACATTGGTTTTCTTCCCCTCTCTTGCTGCCATTTCCCTAAGGGGCCCCATTACGCGCCTGGTTAAGAAACTCAAATCACCTAATAAAAGCATGTCTTCTGGCCCAGACTGTATACCATTTAGGTTCCTTTCCGAGTATGCTGAAGCATTAGCTCCATACATAACAATCATATATAACCGTTCGCTTGACGATAGATCCATACCCAAAGACTGGAAAATTGCACAGGTCACACCAATATTCAAGAAAGGTAGTACGAGTAATCCACTAAATTACAGGCCCATATCGTTCACGTCGATATGCAGCAGGATTTTAGAACATTATGAATTACCTCGAAGGAAATGGTTTATTGACACACAGTCAATATGAGTTTAGATAACATCGTTCCTGTGAAACACAACTAGCTCTTTATTCACATGAAATGCTGAGTGCTACTGACAAGGGATATCATATCGATTCCGTATTCCTGGATTCCCGGAAGGCTTTTGACACTGTACCACATAAGCGGCTCATAGTGGAATTACGTGCTTATGGAATATCGTCTCAGTTATGTGACTGGATTTGCGATTTCCTGTCAGAGAGGTCACAGTTTGTTCTAATTGACGGAAAGTCATCGAGTAAAACAGAAGTGAATTCAGGCGTTCCCAAAGGTAGTGTTATAAGCCTCTTACCGTTCCTTATCTATGTAAACGGTTTGGGAGACAATCTGAGCAGCCGTCTTTGGCTGTTTGCAGATGACGCTGTCGTTTATCGGCTATTAAAGTCATCAGAAGATCAAAACAAACTGCAAAACGATTTAGAAAAAATATCTGAATGGTGCGAAAAGTGGCCGTTGACCATAGATAACGAAAAGTGTGAGGTTATCCACACGAGTGCTAAAAGGAACTCTTTA
This sequence comes from Schistocerca serialis cubense, assembly GCF_023864345.2. Lineage (NCBI taxonomy): Eukaryota > Metazoa > Arthropoda > Insecta > Orthoptera > Acrididae > Schistocerca > Schistocerca serialis. Next base: position 666,617,915 of record NC_064641.1, on the reverse strand, counting down.
AATTTCTGTTACACGATAAATCAGTCTAATCTAAATGCCATAAATTCAACTTAATACCTAGGTATTACAATTACTAACAACTTAAATAGGAAAGAACACATAGAAAATATTGTGGGGAAGGCTAACCAAAGGCTTAGTTTTATTGGCAGGGCACTCAGAAAATGTAACAGGTCTACTAAGGAGACTGCCTACACTACGGTTGTCCGTCTTCTTTTAGAATACTGCTGCGTGGTGTGGGATCTTTACCAGATAGGACTGACGGAGTGCATCGAAAAAGTTCAAAGAAAGGCAGCACGTTTTGTATTCTCGTGACATATGGGAGAGAGTGTCACAGAAATGATATAGGATTTGGGCTGGAAATCATTAAAAGAAAGGCGTTTTTCGTTGCGATGGAATATTCTCAAGAAATTCCAATCGCCAACTTTCTCCCGCGAATGCGAAAATATTTTTTTGACACCGACCTACATAGGGAGGAATGATCACCACGATAAAATAAGGGAAATCAGGGCTCTTACGGAAAGATATATGGGTTCATTCTTTCCGCGCGCTATTTGAATAACAGAGAATTGTGAAGGTGGTTCGATGAACCCTCTGCCAGGCACTTAAATGTGATTTGCAGAGTATCCATGTAGATGTAGAAAGTAGACTACTTTTCGTGTCGAACGACCACTCACTTCAGATACTGGTCGAATAGTAAAAATGGCAGCATTTGAACAAGATGCTGTACGTAGGCTTTCCACGATAGTTTACTATCTATCTGAACACTTAGAAATTTTAACTGTTCCGTTTCACTAATCATATGCTCATGTTATGAAATTAAAACGTCAGTTTTTTTTTAAATTGTGTGTTAGAAACTGTAAAAACAGTCTTGCTGTGATTTAGCATTAGTTTATGAACTGCACTATTTGAAACCGAGCCTATGTTGCACACAACATATTTTACAACCGAGATAGTATCATCAGCAAATTGAAATATTTTAGAATTACCCATAATACTAGAAGGCATATCATTTATATAAATAAGGAACAGGAGTGCACATAGCACTGATCCCTGGGGCACCCCCATTTGACTGTACCCCACTTAGATCACACATCACAGCCACTCTCAACACTGTGAATAGTGACTTTTGTTGTCTGTTACTAAAGTAAGGGGTGAGCCAATTAGAAGCTATTCCCTGTATTCCTCAATGCTCCAACTTCTGGAGCAATATTTTGTGATCAACACAATCAAAAGCCTTAGTTAAATCAAAAAATGTGCCTAGCTTTCGAAACCTTTTGCTTAACCCATTCAGTACCTCACAGAGAAAAGAGAATATAGCATTTTAAGTCATTAAACGACTTCTAAAGCCGAACTGTACATCTGATAGCAAATCGTGTGATTTAATATGATCAATTATCCTTAGATACACAGGCTTTTCAGTCACTTTAGCAAACACTAATGGCATAGAAATAGTTCTAAAATTGTCTACATTATCCCTTTCCCCCTTTTTATAAAGCGGCTTCACTACTGAGTACTTTAATCGTTCAGGAAATTGACCACTCCCAAAGGAAAAATTACAAATATTCTTAGTACAGGGCTAGCATGTGCAGCACAGTACTTTAATACTCTGCTAGGCACTCCATCATATCCATGAGAGTCCTTAGTCTTCAGTGATTTAATTAGAGACTCAATCTCCCCCTCGCCTGTATCACAGAGGAGTATTTCAGACATCAATCTCGGAAAGGCACTTGCCAAAACAGTTATATCATTCACTGTAGAAACTAATTTTTTATTTAATTCATCAACGATGCTCAGAAAATGATAGTTAAATTGTGTACATATACCTGATTTATCAGTAACACAAATAATTTTGCTGGAACTGACTTTATATTGTCGACCTTGTGCTGCTGACCTGATACTTCCTTCACAACTGACCATATGGTTTTAATTTTGTCCTGTGCATTAGGTATTCGATTTGTATACCACATACTCTTTGCCTTCCAAATAACATTTTTAAGCACCTCACAGTACTGTTTGTAACGGGCAGCTGTCACTCCATTGTGACTACTTCTAACATTCTGATATAATTCCCACTTTGTTCTACATGATATCGTTATCCCACTAGACAGCCACCCGGGCTGCCTTTTACTGCTACTACCCCGTTCATAACATTCTAATGGAAAGCAACTCTCAAAGAGCATGAGAAATGTGTTAAGGAAAGCATTATATTTGTCATCTATGTTATCGGCACCATAAACATCCTGCCACTCTTGTTCCTTGCCGAGGTTAAGATACTCTCTATTGTTGTTGGATTAACTTTCGCACATAGTTTGTAATTATATGTGACATTGGTTTGAGTATGAAAGCCTTTTAGTATTTAAATTTGTGCGTCGTGGTCTGAAAGGCCATTCACCCTTTTACTAGCAGAATGCGCATTTAGTAATGAAGGATGAATAAAAGTATTGTCTATGGCTTTACTACTGTCCCCCTGCACCCTGGAAAAAACACAGTCTTCATCAGATCATATGAATTTAGGAGATCTGCCTGCCTCCTTTTTCTTGCACCATCATATACAAAATTTACATTGAAGTTGCCACATATACGTAATTCGTGGTACTTCCCATAAAGTGAATCAAGAACCCTCTCTAGCTGGAGCAGAAGTGCTCTGAAGTCAGAGTCAGATGACCTATAAACAACAACAATTTGGAGTTTAGGTAAACTAAATTTAACTGCCTCTGCACAAGCATTCAAATATCTGTTCAGTGCAGTGCCGTGATACGTCTATCGACTCATATGGAATACTGTTTCTTTACATACATGGCCACTCCCTCTCCCTGCATGGAACTCCTTGAAAAACAGCCAGCTACTTTGTATCCTGGTAATGGAAGCCCCTGAACTGTTAAGTTATTTAAGTGGTGCTCCGATATACCAATAATTTCAGAGTCAACATCTGTAACCAGCTCACTAACTTTTGATGAAATGTATTAATTCCTTCTCCAATTGGAAACATGACGTGGTCTGAAGCTGAGCCCTTAGTTGGAGGGACTTCCTTTATGTAGATATAACTATAAGCTGACTTCAGTCTAAAAATGGTGCAGCTCTAATATTAACTGCTACAGGAATTTTTCCATGAGCATCGTTAATAGCCAGAACCATACTTCACACGAAAATTTCTTCGTAATTGGTGTATGTCTGTTTTAATGGGAAATGAATTCCAGTTTGTGTTCGTATAGAGGGTGGATAGTTTAGTCTACTAACTATGGACTGCCTCTAAAGTGCTATATTAATAGCTGCTACTGTGCAGGAGTTGCTCTTTCCTTTTCACTGAAGCAGTGACACACCGTATCATTAAACTATGCCAGCCACCGACACTATTCAACTTCATATATATCACTGTAATCTGTTTTCCTCTTAAAACTTCAGTTAATATTCGCAGTAAGAATGTAATATTTGTTGATCTTTAAGACTGCTAGGTCCACTATACTGTCAAACACACCTCTAATCTGAAACTGCTAATAAGTAGCCTTCAGAGATTCTATTGCCGCAACTAAAGTTCACATAACCATATTGTTTTGAGTTTACTATTGAATTACCACCTAGATCCTATTTAGATTCAAGCAATGAAATGGAACTATATCGTTGTATTGTCCAAAGTTAGTCACTTTAAGGAAATAAGGTTTCACTCTTTCTGATGGATCGGAAACCTAATTCATACAGTTGTTCTCAAATGTCCGAGAGTCCAGCATGTACGTCGACGTGGATCATGTTTCCAACACTAGCATATTCGATGATAACTTCAATGTAGCATTCAGTGATAAGCAAAAAGTTAGATTTGAAGTCATATACACTCCTGGAAATTGAAATAAGAACACCGTGAACTCATTGTCCCAGGAAGGGGAAACTTTATTGACACATTCCTGGGGTCAGATACATCACATGATCACACTGACCGAACCACAGGCACATAGACACAGGCAACAGAGCATGCACAGTGTCGGCACTAGTACAGTGTATATCCACCTTTCGCAGCAATGCAGGCTGCTATTCTCCCATGGAGACGATCGTAGAGATGCTGGATGTAGTCCTGTGGAACGGCTTGCCATGCCATTTCCACCTGGCGCCTCAGTTGGACCAGCGTTCGTGCTGGACGTGCAGACCGCGTGAGACGACGCTTCATCCAGTCCCAAACATGCTCAATGGGGGACAGATCCGGAGATCTTGCTGGCCAGGGTAGTTGACTTACACCTTCTAGAGCACGTTGGGTGGCACGGGATACATGCGGACGTGCATTGTCCTGTTGGAACAGCAAGTTCCCTTGCCGGTCTAGGAATGGTAGAACGATGGGTTCGATGACGGTTTGGATGTACCGTGCACTATTCAGTGTCCCCTCGACGATCACCAGTGGTGTACGGCCAGAGTAGGAGATCGCTCCCCACACCATGATGCCGGGTGTTGGCCCTGTGTGCCTCGGTCGTATGCAGTCCTGATTGTGGCGCTCACCTGCACGGCGCCAAACACGCATACGACCATCATTGGCACCAAGGCAGAAGCGACTCTCATCGCTGAAGACGACACGTCTCCATTCGTCCCTCCATTCACGCCTGTCGCGACACCACTGGAGGCGGGCTGCACGATGTTGGGGCGTGATCGGAAGACGGCCTGACGGTGTGCGGGACCGTAGCCCAGCTTCATGGAGACGGTTGCGAATGGTCCTCGCCGATACCCCAGGAGCAACAGTGTCCCTAATTTGCTGGGAAGTGGCGGTGCGGTCCCCTACGGCACTGCGTAGGATCCTACGGTCTTGGCGTGCATCCGTGCGTCGTTGCGGTCCGGTCCCAGGTCGACGGGCACGTGCACCTTCCGCCGACCACTGGCGACAACATCGATGTACTGTGGAGATCTCACGCCCCACGTGTTGAGCAATTCGGCGGTACGTCCACCCGGCCTCCCGCATGCCCACTATACGCCCTCGCTCAAAGTCCGTCAACTGCACATACGGTTCACGTCCACGCTGTCGCGGCATGCTACCAGTGTTAAAGACTGCGATGGAGCTCCGTATGCTACGGCAAACTGGCTGACACTGACGGCGGCGGTGCACAAATGCTGTGCAGCTAGCGCCATTCGACGGCCAACACCGCGGTTCCTGGTGTGTCCGCTGAGCCGTGCATGTGATCATTGCTTGTACAGCCCTCTCGCAGTGTCCGGAGCAAGTATGGTGGGTCTGACACACCGGTGTCAATGTGTTCTTTTTTCCATTTCCAGGAGTGTATAGTGTGTCCAGTATCTGATTTCGGAATCTCTGTCTGACCATGATGTAATCTGATTGAAATCTTCCCGTATCTCCACGCCTTTTCCAAGTATACCTCCTCCTCTTGTGATTCTTGAACAGGGTATTTGCTATTACTAGCTGAAACTTGTTACAGAACTTAATTATTCTTTCTCCTCTTTCATTCCTTGTCCCGAGGCCATATTCTCCTGTAACCTTTTCTTCTACTCCTTCCCCTACAACTGCATTCCAGTCGCCCATGACTATTAGATTTTCGTCACGCTTTGCATACTGCGTTACCCTTTCAATATCCTCATACACGTTCTCTATCTGTTCATCTTCAGCTTGTGACGTCGGGATGTATACCTGAACTATCGTTGTCGGTGTTGGTTGCTGTCGATTCTGATTAGAACAACCCGGTCACTGACTTGTTCACAGTAACACACCCTCTGCCCTACCTTCCTATTCATAACGAATCCTACACCTGTTATACCATTTTCTGCTGCTGTTGATATTACCTGATACTCATCTGACCAAAAATAATTGTCTTCCTTCCACTTCACTTCACTGACCCCTACTATATCTAGATTGAGCCTTTGCATTTCCCTTTTCAGATTTTCTAGTTTCCCTACCACGTTCAAGCTTCTGACATTCCACGCCCCCACTCGTAGAACGTTATCCTTTCGTTGATTATTCAATATTTTTCTCATGGTAACCTCCCCCTTGGCAGTCCCCTCCCGGAGATCCAAATGGGGGCTATTCCGGGATCTTTTGCCAATGGAGAGATCAACATGACACTTCTTCAATTACAGGCCACATGTCCTGTGGATACCCGTTACGTGTCTTTAATGTAGTGGTTTCCATTGCCTTCAGCATCCTCATGTCGTTGATCATTGCTGATTCTTCCGCCTTTAGGGGCAATTTCCCACCCCTAGGACAAGAGAGTGCCCTGAACCTCTACTGCTCCTCCGCCCTCTTTTGACAAGGCCGTTGGCAGAATGTGGCTGACTTCTTATGCCGGAAGTCTTCGGCCGCCAATGCTGATTATTTATCAAAATTTAGGCATTGGCGGGGATCGAACCCGGGACCGAAAAAATTTTGATTATGAATCAAGGACGCTACCCCTTTTTTTCATAAAATGTTATACATTCCAAATACATACTAAGTTATACATACATGAAGTTATTTAAACAAAACGGTTTGATTATTTCAATTACGCTGACGTTAAGGAAAGAACACAGAACATTGTGTTATTGACTAAATTACCAGAAAGAATTACTTTAAACATCAAGAAAAAAAAATTTTTAAAGGCATTCAAACTTCAACCTGAAGAAGTAAAATCTGCACTTTGAATTACATGAGCTGTAATCTTTACAGAAGCATAATTTCTTTATTATGGATATCAGCAAGTTCGTGGGATAATTTTAAATATAAAACAATTTAATAATCATATTAGGCAATTTCTGAAATACTTGAGAATGGCGGAAAGGAGATATATAATAAAGTTGACTAGCCTTCCAGCTACACTTTCTGGATATTAATTGAATCTTAAGTATCTGAAGTGATCTGATCTATATAATCAGACTTTCACTGCGAAACTGACTTACACATCGCAGTGCAAAAATGAACAGGGCATTGTGCCAGCCATTGAATGTTACATTTATCAGATAGAATCTCATGGTTTTAACCAATCGATAAGGACATTTCTATAAAAACTGTCTATTTCCAAATTTCTAGTATAAACCAATAATGCACCTTCAGTGTATTGTGTTTTGACACTATTAGACACACAATCTCAATGTCACATAAGTTCTGTACATTAGCTTATAAATTTCAAACACTACTCTCTGAAGTAGAAAAAGCACACAGCATAAATATAATGTAAAATCGTAAATAGTATCCTTAAGGTAACTACAATACATCATTGTCAACACAGCCTTCTTTTTTATATTAACCAATGCCCATTCTTTCAAATACAATTTTTAACATATTACCGAACTTTTTCTTGTGATTCAAATAGCTTCTAATTTTGTGGAACTCACACAGCATGTATACCTTGAACTCTATGATGCTGTCGGATCCTAATTTGTTAAGGACGTAGTTAATAAAATTTCCCAGCAACCAGTACACAGCGTAATTTTTTGCTTCTGGGAAATAGCGTGCTTCAGGCCTGTGTATCAGTGACAGCGATGTATACTCAGGGGATGTTCTTGTAATCAGAGCTATTTGCTCCCGGATCCACTTCCAACTATTCATGTGACCGCTGCAAGTATATCTATGAATTACTGTGTCAACTAGATGGCATTGTTGACATAAATTTGTTTCACAGAGTCCGATTGCGTGCAGTCTTTCATTGGTGCAAACTATGTTGTTAACTGTCTTGTACCATGACGTTTTTATATTAGACGTGAGCACATTAGAACTAATGTTCTTCCAAATCTCAGTCCACTCAATGTTTGGAAATTGTCTTTCTATTTTGTTCCTTCCTTCGCTTTTGTTTCGTTCCCGCATTATGGCTCTCGATGTTAAGTGTCGGGACTGCCTGAGTTCGACACTGACATAACTAAACTCAACATAGAAAATCCTCACGTGCTGTACGCGACTGTTGATATTCTGCACGTCAATCGGGGAAGCAGGCTTGGAGGTTTAATGATCTCGAAAAGTTGGCTGGTTATGCTTTCTCGCGAGTCTCTTATTACATTAACTTGCCTTTTGATAAAAAGAGCAGAGGCTTTATCCGTTATATCAGTTAATCCTAGTCCACCATTTTTAGGATCGAAAGTGGCTACTTTAGCAGGTACTCTGAACACTTCACCTCTCCACAAAAAGTTGGTGATTTTAGACATTATTCTCCTCGCTATCATTCTCGGTATTGGAAACAGCTGGGCAGTATAATAAGCCTTAGCAAGGATGCATGAGTTGATATACTGTGTTCTTTGAACTTGGTTCATATATCGAGTTAAATTCTCTACAATGGCTCCTTGCACTTTATCTGCTGCAACTTTCCAATTTAAAGCCGTCATTTTCATAGAGCATGCTGTCAAGGTGATCCCAAGTGTTTTATGTTGTTGGACTAATTTTGCCCACTCGACGTTTATGTTATCAAAACCTCTGAGATTTAACATCTTACTTTTTTTTCGTTTGCATTCGCTCCAGATGCTCTACAGTACGAATCAATCACTGTTGCTAGCGTGGTTACCTCGTCATTGTTCCTTATAATGACCCCTATATCGTCAGCATAGGCTCTTATAACGGTTTTATTTCCTGATAATGTTAAGCCTTTTAATCTAGCATGGACATGTCGGAGGAAAGGTTCCAGCGAAATGGCGAAGAGCGACATGGACAGAGGAATTCCTTGAGGAACACCTCGTTGTATTTGCATCGGCCTGGACTGTTGACAATTCACCGCTATTTTAGCATTTATTCCAGTTGCTATGTTCTTAATCAACTATATGACCCTATCGTTGAAACCTATTTTCTTCAATGTCTGTAGAAGATATTCATGATTTACTACATCGAACGCTTTATAAAAATCTAAAAACAATAAAGCACACTTTATGTTTGTTACCGAAGTTATAGCAATGATATCCCTGAATTCCGCTAGATTTTGAAAAATGGTTCTGCCTTGCGCGCAGTTCTGATGTTGACTAATAATTTTATCTGTAAGGCATGAAATTCTCTTGTTTATTATTCTAGCTATTAATTTATAATCAGAATTCAGCAGTGAAATTGGACGAAAATTATTTAAATCTTTTTTTCCATTATTTTTTGGCACCAGAACAATTTTACTCTCCTTAAACTCAGCCGGAATCATTTTACCCTGAATAACCTCATTTACAATGTCCGTGATTTTCGCACCTACTATTGGCCAGTAACGGATGTAAAACTCTGCTGGCAGACCATCCGGTCCTGGGAATTTTTTTGGTGGTGAGGCGCACAGAGTCTCATACACGTCTTCTTCACTGACAACCTCGAGAAAACTTTCGTTGTCATCTTCTGTCAGCTGTGGGGCTAGGATGTCAAGGAATTCTTCCAAGGAAGCATCACTACTTTGATGTACAGAATATAGCTCGCAATAGTAGCGGTAAATCTCGTTCATGATATCCTGCTGGGTTCTGAGAGTCGTACCGTGTTTTGTTCGAATTTCATCGATAAAAGTCCTTCTCCCGTGTTTCGCATGCTTCACTAAATGATATAGGGAAGTAATTTCATCTTCTGACACCGAATTTGCCTTCGATTTTATTTTCAACCCTTCCATTTGACTTCTCTTGATATTAAGTAACTTGGCTTTGACTTTTTTGATGTCTGCTATCCGAAGTGAGGAACCTGCTGAGACTTGATCATATAGATCTCTCAAAACGGAATAGTAATACTCTATAGTGCATTTCATTTCCCTTGCGCTCTGGGCACTGTATTGTATAAGAACTTTCTTCAACTTTGGCTTTGCCATTTTAACCCACCAGTCAATAGCAGTGGCATATCTACTACGGGCTCGCAGGCGTATTGCCCATGTTTCTTTAATCAGATTTTCTAAATCATGATTTACTAACAAGGAAGTGTTCAAATTCCACTGATTCTTGAATCGATGAACCGGCTGTCTTTTTAGATTTATGCAAGCTAAGACACTTGAATGGTCTAAAAAGTACGTAGGAATGGTTTCTACTTTTGTCACGGAAGTTTCAAGATTTTTAGAAATATATAGTCTATCAATCCTGCTACGTGATGTTGCCGTGACATAAGTGAACTCAACAGTGGAGGGGTATTTGATTTCCCATATATCTTTTAATTCTAAACTAGTAACTAGTAGTTTTAGTTCACTTGAGAAATTAAATATAGGTAACTGATCTTTTCGATTTAAAACACAATTAAAATCACCTCCTGATAATAACTGTCTTGGTGATTTCCTTAACAAGTATATCAGGTCATCTTTGAAGAAACGTGCCCTGTCAGCTCGATGAGAACTTCCTGAAGGGGCGTACAAGTTGATGATAGTCACATCATAGATATTTAGTCCTATTCCCCTTCCGGATTCCAGTCGTTCCACCTCGCTTACTGTAATCCCTTCCCTCACCAAAATACACTCCTGGAAATTGAAATAAGAACACCGTGAATTCATTGTCCCAGGAAGGGGAAACTTTATTGACACATTCCTGGGGTCAGATACATCACATGATCACACTGACAGAACCACAGGCACATAGACACAGGCAACAGAGCATGCACAATGTCGGCACTAGTACAGTGTATGTCCACCTTTCGCAGCAATGCAGGCTGCTATTCTCCCATGGAGACGATCGTAGAGATGCTGGATGTAGTCCTGTGGAACGGCTTGCCATGCCATTTCCACCTGGCGCCTCAGTTGGACCAGCGTTCGTGCTGGACGTGCAGACCGCGTGAGACGACGCTTCATCCAGTCCCAAACATGCTCAATGGGGGACAGATCCGGAGATCTTGCTGGCCAGGGTAGTTGACTTACACCTTCTAGAGCACGTTGGGTGGCACGGGATACATGCGGACGTGCATTGTCCTGTTGGAACAGCACGTTCCCTTGCCGGTCTAGGAATGGTAGAACGATGGGTTCGATGACGGTTTGGATGTACCGTGCACTACTCAGTGTCCCCTCGACGATCACCAGTGGTGTACGGCCAGTGTAGGAGATCGCTCCCCACACCATGATGCCGGGTGTTGGCCCTGTGTGCCTCGGTCGTATGCAGTCCTGATTGTGGCGCTCACCTGCACGGCGCCAAACACGCCTACGACCATCATTGGCACCAAGGCAGAAGCGACTCTCATCGCTGAAGACGACACGTCTCCATTCGTCCCTCCATTCACGCCTGTCGCGACACCACTGGAGGCGGGCTGCACGATGTTGGGGCGTGATCGGAAGACGGCCTAACGGTGTGCGGGACCGTAGCCCAGCTTCATGGAGACGGTTGCGAATGGTCCTCGCCGATACCCCAGGAGCAACAGTGTCCCTAATTTGCTGGGAAGTGGCGGTGCGGTCCCCTACGGCACTGCGTAGGATCCTACGGTCTTGGCGTGCATCCGTGCGTCGCTGCGGTCCGGTCCCAGGTCGACGGGCACGTGCACCTTCCGCCAACCACTCGCGACAACATCGATGTACTGTGGAGACCTCACGCCCCACGTGTTGAGCAATTCGGCGGTACGTCCACCCGGCCTCCCGCATGCCCACTATACGCCCTCGCTCAAAGTCCGTCAACTGCACATACGGTTCACGTCCACGCTGTCGCGGCATGCTACCAGTGTTAAAGACTGCGATGGAGCTCCGTATGCCACGGCAAACTGGCTGACACTGACGGCGGCGGTGCACAAATGCTGCGCAGCTAGCGCCATTCGACGGCCAACACCGCGGTTCCTGGTGTGTCCGCTGTGCCGTGCGTGTGATCATTGCTTGTACAGCCCTCTCGCAGTGTCCGGAGCAAGTATGGTGGGTCTGACACACCGGTGTCAATGTGTTCTTTTTTCCATTTCCAGGAGTGTAGCTGTTCCAGCACTTGTTTCGGGAGACACATTTATGTAACTGACAAAGTCGGGAATTACCAACTCCGAAACTAGAACTTCTTGTAATAGGGCAATATCAGTCGCGGATTCGTACAAAAATTCCTTAAGGGCCGATAATTTCAAACCGGTCATGATTTTATTTATGTTTATAGTGGTGACAGAATAAGATTGCGTCATTGTGTTTTCACTATGTAGTTGTTTTGATGAACTAATTTAGTTTCCTTTGGTTCAGGGTTCAGCTAAGCTGTAACAGTTTTCTCGGAAGGCTGAACATGGAATAACACTTCCATCTGTTTATTAGTTACTGTCCCGTTTTTTTCTGCTTCTGATGTTTTCTCTTGTAACGCAAGCAGAATGATTTCCTGGTAAACTTTCTGATTTTTCCTCCAGTGATTCGTGTACGACCGTTTCGGACTGAACATTCTTTGGGCTTGGGTCACCCCTACCGGATTTTCCCTTCCCTTGGCTACGAGCTACATTCTCATTTGCTTGCGTCGGTATTTCACTTCGCGGCTTATCTGGAGCAGCAGCACACGCTTTCGCAATTTCGGTTGCCGGCGCCTGCCCTGAGGTGTTGACCGTGTTTTCAATTTGGCCACCACTTCCTCGTTCTTTATTAATTTCACTCACTTTCTGATCGAGGGAAACAAATGGAGACTGCAGTTTTGAAACCTCTCCCTGAATTTGTTCATTATCAGATAGATTCTGATCTTTGCAATCGGCTACTGCACCTGTTGTTTCTTGCAAATTAATGCTTCCATTTTCTGGTACCGTATGTGTATTACCTTTCTGTTCATTAGTTTCCATTCACATTTTGCCTTCAGGCTCCTCTGCCTCCTCATCGCACTGTTTTTGCTTGCGAAGTGAGGGAGTGGGACAAGACAGCTCGTCCTCTGAACAACTATCAGTTATCTCCAAAGGTCGTTTTTTCGGTTGCATTTCAATTTCACGAGTAGTGGCAACAGGGTTTCCTTTTGTTGTTAACGGGGGAAATTGACTGTTATCGTGAAGGGACATATCAGTTTGGCCTGCTGCGTTAACATCCTCAACCAGTTGTTCCGGGCTATTCTTTGGTAACAGATCATTTAAGGTAAGCTTCTGACGCTGTATCAAATTACTTTTAAGAACAACAGTTCGCCGCGGACATTCCTGTCTGAAGTGGCCGGTTTCGTTACATATATGACATGTAGCTTCCTGACCTGTGTAAACAATTTGTGCCTTATACCCACAAACAGTTATGTGGGACGGAATATTCGTCTTAACGTCCATCTCTACACTGCGGACCCCGTTAAAACACTGCAGTTTAAAGCGAGGCGACCATCTTTCATTTGCAATTGATTTAACGTCTCCGTAGTTTGAAAGAGCTTCCTTAATCTTATCATTTTCAATTTCAATGGGAAGATTCAAGACACGAACGGTTTTGTAATGAATGTCCGCTCTATAGATGGAAACCTTACTTTTATAACCATTTCTATGCACAAAATCTACTTCATAGCCCCACTTTCGTAACACTTTATCAACAGTCAAAGCACTGATTAACTTGACAAAAACACAGTATTTTTCCTGATCCAGTTGCCAGGTATGAACGGTTTCAGAATTTAGTCCAATTACCTGTGTAATCCAGTCATCTATTTCCAGGGATGTCGGCTGAACAGGACGGGATTCCTTGTCAAACGCAAATACCAGAGTATTCTTCCTGAGGTTTGTAGCCATGGTTAATTCAGCGAAGCAATTTCGGTTAAACAACCGAAATTCCACGTAGCAGCAGCAAGACTAGAAAGAGCGATCAGATCACAAGGAACAGGAACGAACACGGAGATTAACGGGCGGACAGCACTCGGCGAAGCACAAGTACAGCGATGTAATCACTGAAGTGCAGCGCAACAGTTAACAGCGGCCACTCGCGAGCGCGGCTGAAACGGAACTACATAGACCACGGGTCTTAACCTCTTAGCAGCAAATAATGCTCAGGTAATAACGAGCATCAAATCCGATATATGTATTAGTGAACACAGGGTTATCGTAGCGAGACTGAATATTGTAATCCCCAAATCATTGAAAAATAAGCGAAAAATATACCTATTCAGAAAAGCAGATAAAAATTCACATGACGCATTCCTGAGAGACAATCTCCACTCATTCCAAATTAATAATATAAGTGTAGACCATATGTTGCTTAAAATCAAAGAAATAGTATCGGCAGCAATTGAGAGTTTTACACCAAATAAACTAACAAACGACGGAGCTGTTCCTCCCTGGTACACAAAACGGGTTAGAACACTGTTGCACAAACAACGAAACAAACATGCCAAATTCAAACAGACCCAAAATCCCAAAGATTGGCGATCCTTTACACAATATCGAAATTAAGCGCGGAGTTCAGTGCGAGACGCCTGCAACAGTTTTCACAACGAAACTTTGTCTCGAAACGTGGCAGAAAATCCAAAGAGATTCTGGTCGTATGTGAAGTATGTTAGCGGCAAGAAACAATCAATGCCTTCGCTGCGCGATAACAATGGAGACACTATCGAAGACAGTGCTGCCAAAGCAGAGTTACTGAACACAGCCTTCCGAGATGCCTTCACAAAAGAGGACGAAGTAAATATTCCAGAATTCGAATCGAGAACAGCTGCCAACATGAGTAACGTAGAAGCAAATATATTCGGAATCTACATCTACATCTACATTGATACTCCGCAAGCCACCCAACGGTGTGTGGCGGAGGGCACTTTACGTGCCACTGTCATTACCTCCCTTTCCTGTTCCAGTCGCGTATGGTTCGCGGGAAGAACGACTGTCTGAAAGCCTCCGTGCGCGCTCTAATCTCTCTAATTTTACATTCGTGATCTCCTCGGGAAGTATAAGTAGGGGGAAGCAATATATTCGATACCTCATCCAGAAACGCACCCTCTCGAAACCTGGCGAGCAAGCTACACCGCGATGCAGAGCGCCTCTCTTGCAGAGTCTGCCACTTGAGTTTATTAAACATCTCCGTAACGCTATCACGGTTACCAAATAACCCAGTGACGAAACGCGCCGCTCTTCTTTGGATCTTCTCTATCTCCTCCGTCAACCCGACCTGGTACGGATCCCACACTGATGAGCAATACTCAAGTATAGGTCGAACGAGTGTTTTGTAAGCCACCTCCTTTGTTGATGGACTACATTTTCTAAGCACTCTCCCAATGAATCTCAACGTGGTACCCGCCTTACCAACAATTAGTTTTATATGATCATTCCACTTCAAATCGTTCCGTACGCATACTCCCAGATATTTTACAGAAGTAACTGCTACCAGTGTTTGTTCCGCTATCATATAATCATACAATAAAGGATCCTTCTTCCTATGTATTCGCAATACATTACATTTGTCTATGTTAAGGGTCAGTTGCCACTCCCTGCACCAAGTGCCTATCCGCTGCAGATCTTCCTGTATTTCGCTACAATTTTCTAATGCAGCAACTTCTCTGTATACTACAGCATCATCCGCGAAAAGCCGCATGGAACTTCCGACACTATCTACTAAGTCATTTATATATATTGTGAAAAGCAATGGTCCCATAACACTCCCCTGTGGCACGCCAGAGGTTACTTTAACGTCTGTAGACGTCTCTCCATTGATAACAACATGCTGTGTTCTGTTTGCTAAAAACTCTTCAATCCAGCCACACAGCTGGTCTGATATTCCGTAGGCTCTTACTTTGTTTATCAGGCGACAGTGTGGAACTGTATCGAACGCCTTCCGGAAGTCAAGAAAAATAGCATCTACCTGGGAGCCTGTATCTAATATTTTCTGGGTCTCATGAACAAATAAGGCGAGTTGGGTCTCACACGATCGCTGTTTCCGGAATCCATGTTGATTCCTACATAGTAGATTCTGGGTTTCCAGAAATGACATGATACGCGAGCAAAAAACATGTTCTAAAATTCTACAAGA
Organism: Schistocerca serialis cubense; assembly: GCF_023864345.2. Classification (NCBI taxonomy): domain Eukaryota; kingdom Metazoa; phylum Arthropoda; class Insecta; order Orthoptera; family Acrididae; genus Schistocerca; species Schistocerca serialis. The sequence goes on along the minus strand of NC_064641.1, from coordinate 666,602,211 downwards.
GATCGACGTAAGAGATATAGGTCTGTAGTTTTGCGCATCTGCTCGACGACCCTTCTTGAAGACTGGGACTATCTGTGCTCTTTTCCAATCATTTGGAACCCTCCGTTCCTCTAGAGACTTGCGGTACACGGCTGTTAGAAGGGGGGCAAGTTCTTTCGCGTACTCTGTGTAGAATCGAATTGGTATCCCGTCAGGTCCAGTGGACTTTCCTCTATTGAGTGATTCCAGTTGCTTTTCTATTCCTTGGATACTTATTTCGATGTCAGCCATTTTTTCGTTTGTGCGAGGATTTAGAGAAGGAACTGCAGTGCGGTCTTCCTCTGTGAAACAGCTTTGGAAAAAGGTGTTTAGTATTTCAGCTTTACGAGTGTCATCCTCTGTTTCAATGCCATCATCATCCCGTAGTGTCTGGATATGCTGTTTCGAGCCACTTACTGATTTAACGTAAGACCAGAACTTCCTAGGATTTTCTGTCAAGTCGGTACATAGAATTTTACTTTCGAATTCAATGAACGCTTCACGCATAGCCCTCCTTACGCTAACTTTGACATCGTTTAGCTTCTGTTTGTCTGAGAGGTTTTGGCTGCGTTTAAACTTGGAGTGGAGCTCCCTTTGCTTTCGCAGTAGTTTCCTAACTTTGTTGTTGTACCACGGTGGGTTTTTCCCGTCCCTCACAGTTTTACTCGGCACGTACCTGTCTAAAACGCATTTTACGATTGCCTTGAACTTTTTCCATAAACACTCAACATTGTCAGTGTCGGAACAGAAATTTTCGTTTTGATCTGTTAGGTAGTCTGAAATCTGCCTTCTATTACTCTTGCTAAACAGATAAACCTTCCTCCCTTTTTTTATATTCCTATTAACTTCCAAATTCAGGGATGCTGCAACGGCCTTATGATCACTGATTCCCTGTTCTGTACATACAGATTCGAAAAGTTCGGGTCTGTTTGTTATCAGTAGGTCCAATATGTTATCTCCACGAGTCGGTTCTCTGTTTAATTGCTCAAGGTAATTTTCGGATAGTGCACTCAGTATAATGTCACTCGATGCTCTGTCCCTACCACCCGTCCTAAACATCTGAGTGTCCCAGTCTATATCTGGTAAATTGAAATCTCCACCTAAGACTATAACATGCTGAGAAAATTTATGTGAAATGTATTCCAAATTTTCTCTCAGTTGTTCTGCCACTAATGCTGCTGAGTCGGGAGGTCGGTAAAAGGAGCCAATTATTAACCTAGTTCGGTTGTTTAGTGTAACCTCCACCCATAATAATTCACAGGAACTATCCACTTCTACTTCACTACAGGATAAACTACTACTAACAGCGATGAACACTCCACCACCGGTTGCATGCAATCTATCCTTTCTAAACACCGTCTGTACCTTTGTAAAAATTTCGGCAGAATTTATCTCTGGCTTAAGCCAGCTTTCTGTACCTATAACGATTTCAGCTTCGATGCTTTCTATCAGCGCTTGAAGTTCCGGTACTTTACCAACGCAGCTTCGACAGTTGACAATTACAATACCGATTGCTGCTTGGTCCCCGCATGTCCTGACTTTGCCCCGCACCCGTTGAGGCTGTTGCCCTTTCTGTACTTGCCCAAGGCCATCTAACCTAAAAAACCGCCCAGCCCACGCCACACAACCCCTGCTACCCGTGTAGCCGCTTGTTGCGTGTAGTGGACTCCTGACCTATCCAGCGGAACCCGAAACCCCACCACCCTATGGCGCAAGTCGAGGAATCTGCAGCCCACACGATCGCAGAACCGTCTCAGCCTCTGATTCAGACCCTCCACTCGGCTCTGTACCAAAGGTCCGCAGTCAGTCCTGTCGACGATGCTGCAGATGGTGAGCTCTGCTTTCATCCTGCTAGCGAGACTGGCAGCCTTCACCAAATCAGATAGCCGCCGGAAGCCAGAGAGGATTTCCTCCGATCCATAGCGACACACATCATTGGTGCCGACATGAGCGACCACCTGCAGATGGGTGCACCCTGTACCCTTCATGGCATCCGGAAGGACCCTTTCCACATCTGAAATGACTCCCCCCGGTATGCACACGGAGTGCACATTGGTTTTCTTCCCCTCTCTTGCTGCCATTTCCCTAAGGGGCCCCATTACGCGCCTGGTTAAGAAACTCAAATCACCTAATAAAAGCATGTCTTCTGGCCCAGACTGTATACCATTTAGGTTCCTTTCCGAGTATGCTGAAGCATTAGCTCCATACATAACAATCATATATAACCGTTCGCTTGACGATAGATCCATACCCAAAGACTGGAAAATTGCACAGGTCACACCAATATTCAAGAAAGGTAGTACGAGTAATCCACTAAATTACAGGCCCATATCGTTCACGTCGATATGCAGCAGGATTTTAGAACATTATGAATTACCTCGAAGGAAATGGTTTATTGACACACAGTCAATATGAGTTTAGATAACATCGTTCCTGTGAAACACAACTAGCTCTTTATTCACATGAAATGCTGAGTGCTACTGACAAGGGATATCATATCGATTCCGTATTCCTGGATTCCCGGAAGGCTTTTGACACTGTACCACATAAGCGGCTCATAGTGGAATTGCGTGCTTATGGAATATCGTCTCAGTTATGTGACTGGATTTGCGATTTCCTGTCAGAGAGGTCACAGTTTGTTCTAATTGACGGAAAGTCATCGAGTAAAACAGAAGTGAATTCAGGCGTTCCCAAAGGTAGTGTTATAAGCCTCTTACCGTTCCTTATCTATGTAAACGGTTTGGGAGACAATCTGAGCAGCCGTCTTTGGCTGTTTGCAGATGACGCTGTCGTTTATCGGCTATTAAAGTCATCAGAAGATCAAAACAAACTGCAAAACGATTTAGAAAAAATATCTGAATGGTGCGAAAAGTGGCCGTTGACCATAGATAACGAAAAGTGTGAGGTTATCCACACGAGTGCTAAAAGGAACTCTTTAAATTTCTGTTACACGATAAATCAGTCTAATCTAAATGCCATAAATTCAACTTAATACCTAGGTATTACAATTACTAACAACTTAAATAGGAAAGAACACATAGAAAATATTGTGGGGAAGGCTAACCAAAGGCTTAGTTTTATTGGCAGGGCACTCAGAAAATGTAACAGGTCTACTAAGGAGACTGCCTACACTACGGTTGTCCGTCTTCTTTTAGAATACTGCTGCGTGGTGTGGGATCTTTACCAGATAGGACTGACGGAGTGCATCGAAAAAGTTCAAAGAAAGGCAGCACGTTTTGTATTCTCGTGACATATGGGAGAGAGTGTCACAGAAATGATATAGGATTTGGGCTGGAAATCATTAAAAGAAAGGCGTTTTTCGTTGCGATGGAATATTCTCAAGAAATTCCAATCGCCAACTTTCTCCCGCGAATGCGAAAATATTTTTTTGACACCGACCTACATAGGGAGGAATGATCACCACGATAAAATAAGGGAAATCAGGGCTCTTACGGAAAGATATATGGGTTCATTCTTTCCGTGCGCTATTTGAATAACAGAGAATTGTGAAGGTGGTTCGATGAACCCTCTGCCAGGCACTTAAATGTGATTTGCAGAGTATCCATGTAGATGTAGAAAGTAGACTACTTTTCGTGTCGAACGACCACTCACTTCAGATACTGGTCGAATAGTAAAAATGGCAGCATTTGAACAAGATGCTGTACGTAGGCTTTCCACGATAGTTTACTATCTATCTGAACACTTAGAAATTTTAACTGTTCCGTTTCACTAATCATATGCCCATGTTATGAAATTAAAACGTCAGTTTTTTTTTTAAATTGTGTGTTAGAAACTGTAAAAACAGTCTTGCTGTGATTTAGCATTAGTTTATGAACTGCACTATTTGAAACCGAGCCTATGTTGCACACAACATATTTTACAACCGAGATAGTATCATCAGCAAATTGAAATATTTTAGAATTACCCATAATACTAGAAGGCATATCATTTATATAAATAAGGAACAGGAGTGCACATAGCACTGATCCCTGGGGCACCCCCATTTGACTGTACCCCACTTAGATCACACATCACAGCCACTCTCAACACTGTGAATAGTGACTTTTGTTGTCTGTTACTAAAGTAAGGGGTGAGCCAATTAGAAGCTATTCCCTGTATTCCTCAATGCTCCAACTTCTGGAGCAATATTTTGTGATCAACACAATCAAAAGCCTTAGTTAAATCAAAAAATGTGCCTAGCTTTCGAAACCTTTTGCTTAACCCATTCAGTACCTCACAGAGAAAAGAGAATATAGCATTTTAAGTCATTAAACGACTTCTAAAGCCGAACTGTACATCTGATAGCAAATCGTGTGATTTAATATGATCAATTATCCTTAGATACACAGGCTTTTCAGTCACTTTAGCAAACACTAATGGCATAGAAATAGTTCTAAAATTGTCTACATTATCCCTTTCCCCCTTTTTATAAAGCGGCTTCACTACTGAGTACTTTAATCGTTCAGGAAATTGACCACTCCCAAAGGAAAAATTACAAATATTCTTAGTACAGGGCTAGCATGTGCAGCACAGTACTTTAATACTCTGCTAGGCACTCCATCATATCCATGAGAGTCCTTAGTCTTCAGTGATTTAATTAGAGACTCAATCTCCCCCTCGCCTGTATCACAGAGGAGTATTTCAGACATCAATCTCGGAAAGGCACTTGCCAAAACAGTTATATCATTCACTGTAGAAACTAATTTTTTATTTAATTCATCAACGATGCTCAGAAAATGATAGTTAAATTGTGTACATATACCTGATTTATCAGTAACACAAATAATTTTGCTGGAACTGACTTTATATTGTCGACCTTGTGCTGCTGACCTGATACTTCCTTCACAACTGACCATATGGTTTTAATTTTGTCCTGTGCATTAGGTATTCGATTTGTATACCACATACTCTTTGCCTTCCAAATAACATTTTTAAGCACCTCACAGTACTGTTTGTAACGGGCAGCTGTCACTCCATTGTGACTACTTCTAACATTCTGATATAATTCCCACTTTGTTCTACATGATATCGTTATCCCACTAGACAGCCACCCGGGCTGCCTTTTACTGCTACTACCCCGTTCATAACATTCTAATGGAAAGCAACTCTCAAAGAGCATGAGAAATGTGTTAAGGAAAGCATTATATTTGTCATCTATGTTATCGGCACCATAAACATCCTGCCACTCTTGTTCCTTGCCGAGGTTAAGATACTCTCTATTGTTGTTGGATTAACTTTCGCACATAGTTTGTAATTATATGTGACATTGGTTTGAGTATGAAAGCCTTTTAGTATTTAAATTTGTGCGTCGTGGTCTGAAAGGCCATTCACCCTTTTACTAGCAGAATGCGCATTTAGTAATGAAGGATGAATAAAAGTATTGTCTATGGCTTTACTACTGTCCCCCTGCACCCTGGAAAAAACACAGTCTTCATCAGATCATATGAATTTAGGAGATCTGCCTGCCTCCTTTTTCTTGCACCATCATATACAAAATTTACATTGAAGTTGCCACATATACGTAATTCGTGGTACTTCCCATAAAGTGAATCAAGAACCCTCTCTAGCTGGAGCAGAAGTGCTCTGAAGTCAGAGTCAGATGACCTATAAACAACAACAATTTGGAGTTTAGGTAAACTAAATTTAACTGCCTCTGCACAAGCATTCAAATATCTGTTCAGTGCAGTGCCGTGATACGTCTATCGACTCATATGGAATACTGTTTCTTTACATACATGGCCACTCCCTCTCCCTGCATGGAACTCCTTGAAAAACAGCCAGCTACTTTGTATCCTGGTAATGGAAGCCCCTGAACTGTTAAGTTATTTAAGTGGTGCTCCGATATACCAATAATTTCAGAGTCAACATCTGTAACCAGCTCACTAACTTTTGATGAAATGTATTAATTCCTTCTCCAATTGGAAACATGACGTGGTCTGAAGCTGAGCCCTTAGTTGGAGGGACTTCCTTTATGTAGATATAACTATAAGCTGACTTCAGTCTAAAAATGGTGCAGCTCTAATATTAACTGCTACAGGAATTTTTCCATGAGCATCGTTAATAGCCAGAACCATACTTCACACGAAAATTTCTTCGTAATTGGTGTATGTCTGTTTTAATGGGAAATGAATTCCAGTTTGTGTTCGTATAGAGGGTGGATAGTTTAGTCTACTAACTATGGACTGCCTCTAAAGTGCTATATTAATAGCTGCTACTGTGCAGGAGTTGCTCTTTCCTTTTCACTGAAGCAGTGACACACCGTATCATTAAACTATGCCAGCCACCGACACTATTCAACTTCATATATATCACTGTAATCTGTTTTCCTCTTAAAACTTCAGTTAATATTCGCAATAAGAATGTAATATTTGTTGATCTTTAAGACTGCTAGGTCCACTATACTGTCAAACACACCTCTAATCTGAAACTGCTAATAAGTAGCCTTCAGAGATTCTATTGCCGCAACTAAAGTTCACATAACCATATTGTTTTGAGTTTACTATTGAATTACCACCTAGATCCTATTTAGATTCAAGCAATGAAATGGAACTATATCGTTGTATTGTCCAAAGTTAGTCACTTTAAGGAAATAAGGTTTCACTCTTTCTGATGGATCGGAAACCTAATTCATACAGTTGTTCTCAAATGTCCGAGAGTCCAGCATGTACGTCGACGTGGATCATGTTTCCAACACTAGCATATTCGATGATAACTTCAATGTAGCATTCAGTGATAAGCAAAAAGTTAGATTTGAAGTCATATACACTCCTGGAAATTGAAATAAGAACACCGTGAACTCATTGTCCCAGGAAGGGGAAACTTTATTGACACATTCCTGGGGTCAGATACATCACATGATCACACTGACCGAACCACAGGCACATAGACACAGGCAACAGAGCATGCACAGTGTCGGCACTAGTACAGTGTATATCCACCTTTCGCAGCAATGCAGGCTGCTATTCTCCCATGGAGACGATCGTAGAGATGCTGGATGTAGTCCTGTGGAACGGCTTGCCATGCCATTTCCACCTGGCGCCTCAGTTGGACCAGCGTTCGTGCTGGACGTGCAGACCGCGTGAGACGACGCTTCATCCAGTCCCAAACATGCTCAATGGGGGACAGATCCGGAGATCTTGCTGGCCAGGGTAGTTGACTTACACCTTCTAGAGCACGTTGGGTGGCACGGGATACATGCGGACGTGCATTGTCCTGTTGGAACAGCAAGTTCCCTTGCCGGTCTAGGAATGGTAGAACGATGGGTTCGATGACGGTTTGGATGTACCGTGCACTATTCAGTGTCCCCTCGACGATCACCAGTGGTGTACGGCCAGAGTAGGAGATCGCTCCCCACACCATGATGCCGGGTGTTGGCCCTGTGTGCCTCGGTCGTATGCAGTCCTGATTGTGGCGCTCACCTGCACGGCGCCAAACACGCATACGACCATCATTGGCACCAAGGCAGAAGCGACTCTCATCGCTGAAGACGACACGTCTCCATTCGTCCCTCCATTCACGCCTGTCGCGACACCACTGGAGGCGGGCTGCACGATGTTGGGGCGTGATCGGAAGACGGCCTGACGGTGTGCGGGACCGTAGCCCAGCTTCATGGAGACGGTTGCGAATGGTCCTCGCCGATACCCCAGGAGCAACAGTGTCCCTAATTTGCTGGGAAGTGGCGGTGCGGTCCCCTACGGCACTGCGTAGGATCCTACGGTCTTGGCGTGCATCCGTGCGTCGTTGCGGTCCGGTCCCAGGTCGACGGGCACGTGCACCTTCCGCCGACCACTGGCGACAACATCGATGTACTGTGGAGATCTCACGCCCCACGTGTTGAGCAATTCGGCGGTACGTCCACCCGGCCTCCCGCATGCCCACTATACGCCCTCGCTCAAAGTCCGTCAACTGCACATACGGTTCACGTCCACGCTGTCGCGGCATGCTACCAGTGTTAAAGACTGCGATGGAGCTCCGTATGCTACGGCAAACTGGCTGACACTGACGGCGGCGGTGCACAAATGCTGCGCAGCTAGCGCCATTCGACGGCCAACACCGCGGTTCCTGGTGTGTCCGCTGAGCCGTGCATGTGATCATTGCTTGTACAGCCCTCTCGCAGTGTCCGGAGCAAGTATGGTGGGTCTGACACACCGGTGTCAATGTGTTCTTTTTTCCATTTCCAGGAGTGTATAGTGTGTCCAGTATCTGATTTCGGAATCTCTGTCTGACCATGATGTAATCTGATTGAAATCTTCCCGTATCTCCACGCCTTTTCCAAGTATACCTCCTCCTCTTGTGATTCTTGAACAGGGTATTTGCTATTACTAGCTGAAACTTGTTACAGAACTTAATTATTCTTTCTCCTCTTTCATTCCTTGTCCCGAGGCCATATTCTCCTGTAACCTTTTCTTCTACTCCTTCCCCTACAACTGCATTCCAGTCGCCCATGACTATTAGATTTTCGTCACGCTTTGCATACTGCGTTACCCTTTCAATATCCTCATACACTTTCTCTATCTGTTCATCTTCAGCTTGTGACGTCGGGATGTATACCTGAACTATCGTTGTCGGTGTTGGTCTGCTGTCGATTCTGATTAGAACAACCCGGTCACTGACTTGTTCACAGTAACACACCCTCTGCCCTACCTTCCTATTCATAACGAATCCTACACCTGTTATACCATTTTCTGCTGCTGTTGATATTACCTGATACTCATCTGACCAGAAATAATTGTCTTCCTTCCACTTCACTTCACTGACCCCTACTATATCTAGATTGAGCCTTTGCATTTCCCTTTTCAGATTTTCTAGTTTCCCTACCACGTTCAAGCTTCTGACATTCCACGCCCCCACTCGTAGAACGTTATCCTTTCGTTGATTATTCAATATTTTTCTCATGGTAACCTCCCCCTTGGCAGTCCCCTCCCGGAGATCCAAATGGGGGCTATTCCGGGATCTTTTGCCAATGGAGAGATCAACATGACACTTCTTCAATTACAGGCCACATGTCCTGTGGATACCCGTTACGTGTCTTTAATGTAGTGGTTTCCATTGCCTTCAGCATCCTCATGTCGTTGATCATTGCTGATTCTTCCGCCTTTAGGGGCAATTTCCCACCCCTAGGACAAGAGAGTGCCCTGAACCTCTACTGCTCCTCCGCCCTCTTTTGACAAGGCCGTTGGCAGAATGTGGCTGACTTCTTATGCCGGAAGTCTTCGGCCGCCAATGCTGATTATTTATCAAAATTTAGGCATTGGCGGGGATCGAACCCGGGACCGAAAAAATTTTGATTATGAATCAAGGACGCTACCCCTTTTTTTCATAAAATGTTATACATTCCAAATACATACTAAGTTATACATACATGAAGTTATTTAAACAAAACGGTTTGATTATTTCAATTACGCTGACGTTAAGGAAAGAACACAGAACATTGTGTTATTGACTAAATTACCAGAAAGAATTACTTTAAACATCAAGAAAAAAAAATTTTTAAAGGCATTCAAACTTCAACCTGAAGAAGTAAAATCTGCACTTTGAATTACATGAGCTGTAATCTTTACAGAAGCATAATTTCTTTATTATGGATATCAGCAAGTTCGTGGGATAATTTTAAATATAAAACAATTTAATAATCATATTAGGCAATTTCTGAAATACTTGAGAATGGCGGAAAGGAGATATATAATAAAGTTGACTAGCCTTCCAGCTACACTTTCTGGATATTAATTGAATCTTAAGTATCTGAAGTGATCTGATCTATATAATCAGACTTTCACTGCGAAACTGACTTACACATCGCAGTGCAAAAATGAACAGGGCATTGTGCCAGCCATTGAATGTTACATTTATCAGATAGAATCTCATGGTTTTAACCAATCGATAAGGACATTTCTATAAAAACTGTCTATTTCCAAATTTCTAGTATAAACCAATAATGCACCTTCAGTGTATTGTGTTTTGACACTATTAGACACACAATCTCAATGTCACATAAGTTCTGTACATTAGCTTATAAATTTCAAACACTACTCTCTGAAGTAGAAAAAGCACACAGCATAAATATAATGTAAAATCGTAAATAGTATCCTTAAGGTAACTACAATACATCATTGTCAACACAGCCTTCTTTTTTATATTAACCAATGCCCATTCTTTCAAATACAATTTTTAACATATTACCGAACTTTTTCTTGTGATTCAAATAGCTTCTAATTTTGTGGAACTCACACAGCATGTATACCTTGAACTCTATGATGCTGTCGGATCCTAATTTGTTAAGGACGTAGTTAATAAAATTTCCCAGCAACCAGTACACAGCGTAATTTTTTGCTTCTGGGAAATAGCGTGCTTCAGGCCTGTGTATCAGTGACAGCGATGTATACTCAGGGGATGTTCTTGTAATCAGAGCTATTTGCTCCCGGATCCACTTCCAACTATTCATGTGACCGCTGCAAGTATATCTATGAATTACTGTGTCAACTAGATGGCATTGTTGACATAAATTTGTTTCACAGAGTCCGATTGCGTGCAGTCTTTCATTGGTGCAAACTATGTTGTTAACTGTCTTGTACCATGACGTTTTTATATTAGACGTGAGCACATTAGAACTAATGTTCTTCCAAATCTCAGTCCACTCAATGTTTGGAAATTGTCTTTCTATTTTGTTCCTTCCTTCGCTTTTGTTTCGTTCCCGCATTATGGCTCTCGATGTTAAGTGTCGGGACTGCCTGAGTTCGACACTGACATAACTAAACTCAACATAGAAAATCCTCACGTGCTGTACGCGACTGTTGATATTCTGCACGTCAATCGGGGAAGCAGGCTTGGAGGTTTAATGATCTCGAAAAGTTGGCTGGTTATGCTTTCTCGCGAGTCTCTTATTACATTAACTTGCCTTTTGATAAAAAGAGCAGAGGCTTTATCCGTTATATCAGTTAATCCTAGTCCACCATTTTTAGGATCGAAAGTGGCTACTTTAGCAGGTACTCTGAACACTTCACCTCTCCACAAAAAGTTGGTGATTTTAGACATTATTCTCCTCGCTATCATTCTCGGTATTGGAAACAGCTGGGCAGTATAATAAGCCTTAGCAAGGATGCATGAGTTGATATACTGTGTTCTTTGAACTTGGTTCATATATCGAGTTAAATTCTCTACAATGGCTCCTTGCACTTTATCTGCTGCAACTTTCCAATTTAAAGCCGTCATTTTCATAGAGCATGCTGTCAAGGTGATCCCAAGTGTTTTATGTTGTTGGACTAATTTTGCCCACTCGACGTTTATGTTATCAAAACCTCTGAGATTTAACATCTTACTTTTTTTTCGTTTGCATTCGCTCCAGATGCTCTACAGTACGAATCAATCACTGTTGCTAGCGTGGTTACCTCGTCATTGTTCCTTATAATGACCCCTATATCGTCAGCATAGGCTCTTATAACGGTTTTATTTCCTGATAATGTTAAGCCTTTTAATCTAGCATGGACATGTCGGAGGAAAGGTTCCAGCGAAATGGCGAAGAGCGACATGGACAGAGGAATTCCTTGAGGAACACCTCGTTGTATTTGCATCGGCCTGGACTGTTGACAATTCACCGCTATTTTAGCATTTATTCCAGTTGCTATGTTCTTAATCAACTATATGACCCTATCGTTGAAACCTATTTTCTTCAATGTCTGTAGAAGATATTCATGATTTACTACATCGAACGCTTTATAAAAATCTAAAAACAATAAAGCACACTTTATGTTTGTTACCGAAGTTATAGCAATGATATCCCTGAATTCCGCTAGATTTTGAAAAATGGTTCTGCCTTGCGCGCAGTTCTGATGTTGACTAATAATTTTATCTGTAAGGCATGAAATTCTCTTGTTTATTATTCTAGCTATTAATTTATAATCAGAATTCAGCAGTGAAATTGGACGAAAATTATTTAAATCTTTTTTTCCATTATTTTTTGGCACCAGAACAATTTTACTCTCCTTAAACTCAGCCGGAATCATTTTACCCTGAATAACCTCATTTACAATGTCCGTGATTTTCGCACCTACTATTGGCCAGTAACGGATGTAAAACTCTGCTGGCAGACCATCCGGTCCTGGGAATTTTTTTGGTGGTGAGGCGCACAGAGTCTCATACACGTCTTCTTCACTGACAACCTCGAGAAAACTTTCGTTGTCATCTTCTGTCAGCTGTGGGGCTAGGATGTCAAGGAATTCTTCCAAGGAAGCATCACTACTTTGATGTACAGAATATAGCTCGCAATAGTAGCGGTAAATCTCGTTCATGATATCCTGCTGGGTTCTGAGAGTCGTACCGTGTTTTGTTCGAATTTCATCGATAAAAGTCCTTCTCCCGTGTTTCGCATGCTTCACTAAATGATATAGGGAAGTAATTTCATCTTCTGACACCGAATTTGCCTTCGATTTTATTTTCAACCCTTCCATTTGACTTCTCTTGATATTAAGTAACTTGGCTTTGACTTTTTTGATGTCTGCTATCCGAAGTGAGGAACCTGCTGAGACTTGATCATATAGATCTCTCAAAACGGAATAGTAATACTCTATAGTGCATTTCATTTCCCTTGCGCTCTGGGCACTGTATTGAATAAGAACTTTCTTCAACTTTGGCTTTGCCATTTTAACCCACCAGTCAATAGCAGTGGCATATCTACTACGGGCTCGCAGGCGTATTGCCCATGTTTCTTTAATCAGATTTTCTAAATCATGATTTACTAACAAGGAAGTGTTCAAATTCCACTGATTCTTGAATCGATGAACCGGCTGTCTTTTTAGATTTATGCAAGCTAAGACACTTGAATGGTCTAAAAAGTACGTAGGAATGGTTTCTACTTTTGTCACGGAAGTTTCAAGATTTTTAGAAATATATAGTCTATCAATCCTGCTACGTGATGTTGCCGTGACATAAGTGAACTCAACAGTGGAGGGGTATTTGATTTCCCATATATCTTTTAATTCTAAACTAGTAACTAGTAGTTTTAGTTCACTTGAGAAATTAAATATAGGTAACTGATCTTTTCGATTTAAAACACAATTAAAATCACCTCCTGATAATAACTGTCTTGGTGATTTCCTTAACAAGTATATCAGGTCATCTTTGAAGAAACGTGCCCTGTCAGCTCGATGAGAACTTCCTGAAGGGGCGTACAAGTTGATGATAGTCACATCATAGATATTTAGTCCTATTCCCCTTCCGGATTCCAGTCGTTCCACCTCGCTTACTGTAATCCCTTCCCTCACCAAAATACACTCCTGGAAATTGAAATAAGAACACCGTGAATTCATTGTCCCAGGAAGGGGAAACTTTATTGACACATTCCTGGGGTCAGATACATCACATGATCACACTGACAGAACCACAGGCACATAGACACAGGCAACAGAGCATGCACAATGTCGGCACTAGTACAGTGTATGTCCACCTTTCGCAGCAATGCAGGCTGCTATTCTCCCATGGAGACGATCGTAGAGATGCTGGATGTAGTCCTGTGGAACGGCTTGCCATGCCATTTCCACCTGGCGCCTCAGTTGGACCAGCGTTCGTGCTGGACGTGCAGACCGCGTGAGACGACGCTTCATCCAGTCCCAAACATGCTTAATGGGGGACAGATCCGGAGATCTTGCTGGCCAGGGTAGTTGACTTACACCTTCTAGAGCACGTTGGGTGGCACGGGATACATGCGGACGTGCATTGTCCTGTTGGAACAGCACGTTCCCTAGCCGGTCTAGGAATGGTAGAACGATGGGTTCGATGACGGTTTGGATGTACCGTGCACTACTCAGTGTCCCCTCGACGATCACCAGTGGTGTACGGCCAGTGTAGGAGATCGCCCCCCACACCATGATGCCGGGTGTTGGCCCTGTGTGCCTCGGTCGTATGCAGTCCTGATTGTGGCGCTCACCTGCACGGCGCCAAACACGCCTACGACCATCATTGGCACCAAGGCAGAAGCGACTCTCATCGCTGAAGACGACACGTCTCCATTCGTCCCTCCATTCACGCCTGTCGCGACACCACTGGAGGCGGGCTGCACGATGTTGGGGCGTGATCGGAAGACGGCCTAACGGTGTGCGGGACCGTAGCCCAGCTTCATGGAGACGGTTGCGAATGGTCCTCGCCGATACCCCAGGAGCAACAGTGTCCCTAATTTGCTGGGAAGTGGCGGTGCGGTCCCCTACGGCACTGCGTAGGATCCTACGGTCTTGGCGTGCATCCGTGCGTCGCTGCGGTCCGGTCCCAGGTCGACGGGCACGTGCACCTTCCGCCAACCACTCGCGACAACATCGATGTACTGTGGAGACCTCACGCCCCACGTGTTGAGCAATTCGGCGGTACGTCCACCCGGCCTCCCGCATGCCCACTATACGCCCTCGCTCAAAGTCCGTCAACTGCACATACGGTTCACGTCCACGCTGTCGCGGCATGCTACCAGTGTTAAAGACTGCGATGGAGCTCCGTATGCCACGGCAAACTGGCTGACACTGACGGCGGCGGTGCACAAATGCTGCGCAGCTAGCGCCATTCGACGGCCAACACCGCGGTTCCTGGTGTGTCCGCTGTGCCGTGCGTGTGATCATTGCTTGTACAGCCCTCTCGCAGTGTCCGGAGCAAGTATGGTGGGTCTGACACACCGGTGTCAATGTGTTCTTTTTTCCATTTCCAGGAGTGTAGCTGTTCCAGCACTTGTTTCGGGAGACACATTTATGTAACTGACAAAGTCGGGAATTACCAACTCCGAAACTAGAACTTCTTGTAATAGGGCAATATCAGTCACGGATTCGTACAAAAATTCCTTAAGGGCCGATAATTTCAAACCGGTCATGATTTTATTTATGTTTATAGTGGTGACAGAATAAGATTGCGTCATTGTGTTTTCACTATGTAGTTGTTTTGATGAACTAATTTAGTTTCCTTTGGTTCAGGGTTCAGCTAAGCTGTAACAGTTTTCTCGGAAGGCTGAACATGGAATAACACTTCCATCTGTTTATTAGTTACTGTCCCGTTTTTTTCTGCTTCTGATGTTTTCTCTTGTAACGCAAGCAGAATGATTTCCTGGTAAACTTTCTGATTTTTCCTCCAGTGATTCGTGTACGACCGTTTCGGACTGAACATTCTTTGGGCTTGGGTCACCCCTACCGGATTTTCCCTTCCCTTGGCTACGAGCTACATTCTCATTTGCTTGCGTCGGTATTTCACTTCGCGGCTTATCTGGAGCAGCAGCACACGCTTTCGCAATTTCGGTTGCCGGCGCCTGCCCTGAGGTGTTGACCGTGTTTTCAATTTGGCCACCACTTCCTCGTTCTTTATTAATTTCACTCACTTTCTGATCGAGGGAAACAAATGGAGACTGCAGTTTTGAAACCTCTCCCTGAATTTGTTCATTATCAGATAGATTCTGATCTTTGCAATCGGCTACTGCACCTGTTGTTTCTTGCAAATTAATGCTTCCATTTTCTGGTACCGTATGTGTATTACCTTTCTGTTCATTAGTTTCCATTCACATTTTGCCTTCAGGCTCCTCTGCCTCCTCATCGCACTGTTTTTGCTTGCGAAGTGAGGGAGTGGGACAAGACAGCTCGTCCTCTGAACAACTATCAGTTATCTCCAAAGGTCGTTTTTTCGGTTGCATTTCAATTTCACGAGTAGTGGCAACAGGGTTTCCTTTTGTTGTTAACGGGGGAAATTGACTGTTATCGTGAAGGGACATATCAGTTTGGCCTGCTGCGTTAACATCCTCAACCAGTTGTTCCGGGCTATTCTTTGGTAACAGATCATTTAAGGTAAGCTTCTGACGCTGTATCAAATTACTTTTAAGAACAACAGTTCGCCGCGGACATTACTGTCTGAAGTGGCCGGTTTCGTTACATATATGACATGTAGCTTCCTGACCTGTGTAAACAATTTGTGCCTTATACCCACAAACAGTTATGTGGGACGGAATATTCGTCTTAACGTCCATCTCTACACTGCGGACCCCGTTAAAACACTGCAGTTTAAAGCGAGGCGACCATCTTTCATTTGCAATTGATTTAACGTCTCCGTAGTTTGAAAGAGCTTCCTTAATCTTATCATTTTCAATTTCAATGGGAAGATTCAAGACACGAACGGTTTTGTAATGAATGTCCGCTCTATAGATGGAAACCTTACTTTTATAACCATTTCTATGCACAAAATCTACTTCATAGCCCCACTTTCGTAACACTTTATCAACAGTCAAAGCACTGATTAACTTGACAAAAACACAGTATTTTTCCTGATCCAGTTGCCAGGTATGAACGGTTTCAGAATTTAGTCCAATTACCTGTGTAATCCAGTCATCTATTTCCAGGGATGTCGGCTGAACAGGACGGGATTCCTTGTCAAACGCAAATACCAGAGTATTCTTCCTGAGGTTTGTAGCCATGGTTAATTCAGCGAAGCAATTTCGGTTAAACAACCGAAATTCCACGTAGCAGCAGCAAGACTAGAAAGAGCGATCAGATCACAAGGAACAGGAACGAACACGGAGATTAACGGGCGGACAGCACTCGGCGAAGCACAAGTACAGCGATGTAATCACTGAAGTGCAGCGCAACAGTTAACAGCGGCCACTCGCGAGCGCGGCTGAAACGGAACTACATAGACCACGGGTCTTAACCTCTTAGCAGCAAATAATGCTCAGGTAATAACGAGCATCAAATCCGATATATGTATTAGTGAACACAGGGTTATCGTAGCGAGACTGAATATTGTAATCCCCAAATCATTGAAAAATAAGCGAAAAATATACCTATTCAGAAAAGCAGATAAAAATTCACATGACGCATTCCTGAGAGACAATCTCCACTCATTCCAAATTAATAATATAAGTGTAGACCATATGTTGCTTAAAATCAAAGAAATAGTATCGGCAGCAATTGAGAGTTTTACACCAAATAAACTAACAAACGACGGAGCTGTTCCTCCCTGGTACACAAAACGGGTTAGAACACTGTTGCACAAACAACGAAACAAACATGCCAAATTCAAACAGACCCAAAATCCCAAAGATTGGCGATCCTTTACACAATATCGAAATTAAGCGCGGAGTTCAGTGCGAGACGCCTGCAACAGTTTTCACAACGAAACTTTGTCTCGAAACGTGGCAGAAAATCCAAAGAGATTCTGGTCGTATGTGAAGTATGTTAGCGGCAAGAAACAATCAATGCCTTCGCTGCGCGATAACAATGGAGACACTATCGAAGACAGTGCTGCCAAAGCAGAGTTACTGAACACAGCCTTCCGAGATGCCTTCACAAAAGAGGACGAAGTAAATATTCCAGAATTCGAATCGAGAACAGCTGCCAACATGAGTAACGTAGAAGCAAATATATTCGGAATCTACATCTACATCTACATTGATACTCCGCAAGCCACCCAACGGTGTGTGGCGGAGGGCACTTTACGTGCCACTGTCATTACCTCCCTTTCCTGTTCCAGTCGCGTATGGTTCGCGGGAAGAACGACTGTCTGAAAGCCTCCGTGCGCGCTCTAATCTCTCTAATTTTACATTCGTGATCTCCTCGGGAAGTATAAGTAGGGGGAAGCAATATATTCGATACCTCATCCAGAAACGCACCCTCTCGAAACCTGGCGAGCAAGCTACACCGCGATGCAGAGCGCCTCTCTTGCAGAGTCTGCCACTTGAGTTTATTAAACATCTCCGTAACGCTATCACGGTTACCAAATAACCCAGTGACGAAACGCGCCGCTCTTCTTTGGATCTTCTCTATCTCCTCCGTCAACCCGACCTGGTACGGATCCCACACTGATGAGCAATACTCAAGTATAGGTCGAACGAGTGTTTTGTAAGCCACCTCCTTTGTTGATGGACTACATTTTCTAAGCACTCTCCCAATGAATCTCAACGTGGTACCCGCCTTACCAACAATTAGTTTTATATGATCATTCCACTTCAAATCGTTCCGTACGCATACTCCCAGATATTTTACAGAAGTAACTGCTACCAGTGTTTGTTCCGCTATCATATAATCATACAATAAAGGATCCTTCTTCCTATGTATTCGCAATACATTACATTTGTCTATGTTAAGGGTCAGTTGCCACTCCCTGCACCAAGTGCCTATCCGCTGCAGATCTTCCTGTATTTCGCTACAATTTTCTAATGCAGCAACTTCTCTGTATACTACAGCATCATCCGCGAAAAGCCGCATGGAACTTCCGACACTATCTACTAAGTCATTTATATATATTGTGAAAAGCAATGGTCCCATAACACTCCCCTGTGGCACGCCAGAGGTTACTTTAACGTCTGTAGACGTCTCTCCATTGATAACAACATGCTGTGTTCTGTTTGCTAAAAACTCTTCAATCCAGCCACACAGCTGGTCTGATATTCCGTAGGCTCTTACTTTGTTTATCAGGCGACAGTGCGGAACTGTATCGAACGCCTTCCGGAAGTCAAGAAA
The DNA here is from genome assembly GCF_023864345.2 of Schistocerca serialis cubense. Lineage (NCBI taxonomy): Eukaryota > Metazoa > Arthropoda > Insecta > Orthoptera > Acrididae > Schistocerca > Schistocerca serialis. Next base: position 666,583,729 of record NC_064641.1, on the reverse strand, counting down.
AATAGCATCTACCTGGGAGCCTGTATCTAATATTTTCTGGGTCTCATGAACAAATAAGGCGAGTTGGGTCTCACACGATCGCTGTTTCCGGAATCCATGTTGATTCCTACATAGTAGATTCTGGGTTTCCAGAAATGACATGATACGCGAGCAAAAAACATGTTCTAAAATTCTACAAGAGATCGACGTAAGAGATATAGGTCTGTAGTTTTGCGCATCTGCTCGACGACCCTTCTTGAAGACTGGGACTATCTGTGCTCTTTTCCAATCATTTGGAACCCTCCGTTCCTCTAGAGACTTGCGGTACACGGCTGTTAGAAGGGGGGCAAGTTCTTTCGCGTACTCTGTGTAGAATCGAATTGGTATCCCGTCAGGTCCAGTGGACTTTCCTCTATTGAGTGATTCCAGTTGCTTTTCTATTCCTTGGATACTTATTTCGATGTCAGCCATTTTTTCGTTTGTGCGAGGATTTAGAGAAGGAACTGCAGTGCGGTCTTCCTCTGTGAAACAGCTTTGGAAAAAGGTGTTTAGTATTTCAGCTTTACGAGTGTCATCCTCTGTTTCAATGCCATCATCATCCCGTAGTGTCTGGATATGCTGTTTCGAGCCACTTACTGATTTAACGTAAGACCAGAACTTCCTAGGATTTTCTGTCAAGTCGGTACATAGAATTTTACTTTCGAATTCAATGAACGCTTCACGCATAGCCCTCCTTACGCTAACTTTGACATCGTTTAGCTTCTGTTTGTCTGAGAGGTTTTGGCTGCGTTTAAACTTGGAGTGGAGCTCCCTTTGCTTTCGCAGTAGTTTCCTAACTTTGTTGTTGTACCACGGTGGGTTTTTCCCGTCCCTCACAGTTTTACTCGGCACGTACCTGTCTAAAACGCATTTTACGATTGCCTTGAACTTTTTCCATAAACACTCAACATTGTCAGTGTCGGAACAGAAATTTTCGTTTTGATCTGTTAGGTAGTCTGAAATCTGCCTTCTATTACTCTTGCTAAACAGATAAACCTTCCTCCCTTTTTTTATATTCCTATTAACTTCCAAATTCAGGGATGCTGCAACGGCCTTATGATCACTGATTCCCTGTTCTGTACATACAGATTCGAAAAGTTCGGGTCTGTTTGTTATCAGTAGGTCCAATATGTTATCTCCACGAGTCGGTTCTCTGTTTAATTGCTCAAGGTAATTTTCGGATAGTGCACTCAGTATAATGTCACTCGATGCTCTGTCCCTACCACCCGTCCTAAACATCTGAGTGTCCCAGTCTATATCTGGTAAATTGAAATCTCCACCTAAGACTATAACATGCTGAGAAAATTTATGTGAAATGTATTCCAAATTTTCTCTCAGTTGTTCTGCCACTAATGCTGCTGAGTCGGGAGGTCGGTAAAAGGAGCCAATTATTAACCTAGTTCGGTTGTTTAGTGTAACCTCCACCCATAATAATTCACAGGAACTATCCACTTCTACTTCACTACAGGATAAACTACTACTAACAGCGATGAACACTCCACCACCGGTTGCATGCAATCTATCCTTTCTAAACACCGTCTGTACCTTTGTAAAAATTTCGGCAGAATTTATCTCTGGCTTAAGCCAGCTTTCTGTACCTATAACGATTTCAGCTTCGATGCTTTCTATCAGCGCTTGAAGTTCCGGTACTTTACCAACGCAGCTTCGACAGTTGACAATTACAATACCGATTGCTGCTTGGTCCCCGCATGTCCTGACTTTGCCCCGCACCCGTTGAGGCTGTTGCCCTTTCTGTACTTGCCCAAGGCCATCTAACCTAAAAAACCGCCCAGCCCACGCCACACAACCCCTGCTACCCGTGTAGCCGCTTGTTGCGTGTAGTGGACTCCTGACCTATCCAGCGGAACCCGAAACCCCACCACCCTATGGCGCAAGTCGAGGAATCTGCAGCCCACACGATCGCAGAACCGTCTCAGCCTCTGATTCAGACCCTCCACTCGGCTCTGTACCAAAGGTCCGCAGTCAGTCCTGTCGACGATGCTGCAGATGGTGAGCTCTGCTTTCATCCCGCTAGCGAGACTGGCAGCCTTCACCAAATCAGATAGCCGCCGGAAGCCAGAGAGGATTTCCTCCGATCCATAGCGACACACATCATTGGTGCCGACATGAGCGACCACCTGCAGATGGGTGCACCCTGTACCCTTCATGGCATCCGGAAGGACCCTTTCCACATCTGGAATGACTCCCCCCGGTATGCACACGGAGTGCACATTGGTTTTCTTCCCCTCTCTTGCTGCCATTTCCCTAAGGGGCCCCATTACGCGCCTGGTTAAGAAACTCAAATCACCTAATAAAAGCATGTCTTCTGGCCCAGACTGTATACCATTTAGGTTCCTTTCCGAGTATGCTGAAGCATTAGCTCCATACATAACAATCATATATAACCGTTCGCTTGACGATAGATCCATACCCAAAGACTGGAAAATTGCACAGGTCACACCAATATTCAAGAAAGGTAGTACGAGTAATCCACTAAATTACAGGCCCATATCGTTCACGTCGATATGCAGCAGGATTTTAGAACATTATGAATTACCTCGAAGGAAATGGTTTATTGACACACAGTCAATATGAGTTTAGATAACATCGTTCCTGTGAAACACAACTAGCTCTTTATTCACATGAAATGCTGAGTGCTACTGACAAGGGATATCATATCGATTCCGTATTCCTGGATTCCCGGAAGGCTTTTGACACTGTACCACATAAGCGGCTCATAGTGGAATTGCGTGCTTATGGAATATCGTCTCAGTTATGTGACTGGATTTGCGATTTCCTGTCAGAGAGGTCACAGTTTGTTCTAATTGACGGAAAGTCATCGAGTAAAACAGAAGTGAATTCAGGCGTTCCCAAAGGTAGTGTTATAAGCCTCTTACCGTTCCTTATCTATGTAAACGGTTTGGGAGACAATCTGAGCAGCCGTCTTTGGCTGTTTGCAGATGACGCTGTCGTTTATCGGCTATTAAAGTCATCAGAAGATCAAAACAAACTGCAAAACGATTTAGAAAAAATATCTGAATGGTGCGAAAAGTGGCCGTTGACCATAGATAACGAAAAGTGTGAGGTTATCCACACGAGTGCTAAAAGGAACTCTTTAAATTTCTGTTACACGATAAATCAGTCTAATCTAAATGCCATAAATTCAACTTAATACCTAGGTATTACAATTACTAACAACTTAAATAGGAAAGAACACATAGAAAATATTGTGGGGAAGGCTAACCAAAGGCTTAGTTTTATTGGCAGGGCACTCAGAAAATGTAACAGGTCTACTAAGGAGACTGCCTACACTACGGTTGTCCGTCTTCTTTTAGAATACTGCTGCGTGGTGTGGGATCTTTACCAGATAGGACTGACGGAGTGCATCGAAAAAGTTCAAAGAAAGGCAGCACGTTTTGTATTCTCGTGACATATGGGAGAGAGTGTCACAGAAATGATATAGGATTTGGGCTGGAAATCATTAAAAGAAAGGCGTTTTTCGTTGCGATGGAATATTCTCAAGAAATTCCAATCGCCAACTTTCTCCCGCGAATGCGAAAATATTTTTTTGACACCGACCTACATAGGGAGGAATGATCACCACGATAAAATAAGGGAAATCAGGGCTCTTACGGAAAGATATATGGGTTCATTCTTTCCGTGCGCTATTTGAATAACAGAGAATTGTGAAGGTGGTTCGATGAACCCTCTGCCAGGCACTTAAATGTGATTTGCAGAGTATCCATGTAGATGTAGAAAGTAGACTACTTTTCGTGTCGAACGACCACTCACTTCAGATACTGTTCGAATAGTAAAAATGGCAGCATTTGAACAAGATGCTGTACGTAGGCTTCCCACGATAGTTTACTATCTATCTGAACACTTAGAAATTTTAACTGTTCCGTTTCACTAATCATATGCCCATGTTATGAAATTAAAACGTCAGTTTTTTTTTTTTAAATTGTGTGTTAGAAACTGTAAAAACAGTCTTGCTGTGATTTAGCATTAGTTTATGAACTGCACTATTTGAAACCGAGCCTATGTTGCACACAACATATTTTACAACCGAGATAGTATCATCAGCAAATTGAAATATTTTAGAATTACCCATAATACTAGAAGGCATATCATTTATATAAATAAGGAACAGGAGTGCACATAGCACTGATCCCTGGGGCACCCCCATTTGACTGTACCCCACTTAGATCACACATCACAGCCACTCTCAACACTGTGAATAGTGACTTTTGTTGTCTGTTACTAAAGTAAGGGGTGAGCCAATTAGAAGCTATTCCCTGTATTCCTCAATGCTCCAACTTCTGGAGCAATATTTTGTGATCAACACAATCAAAAGCCTTAGTTAAATCAAAAAATGTGCCTAGCTTTCGAAACCTTTTGCTTAACCCATTCAGTACCTCACAGAGAAAAGAGAATATAGCATTTTAAGTCATTAAACGACTTCTAAAGCCGAACTGTACATCTGATAGCAAATCGTGTGATTTAATATGATCAATTATCCTTAGATACACAGGCTTTTCAGTCACTTTAGCAAACACTAATGGCATAGAAATAGTTCTAAAATTGTCTACATTATCCCTTTCCCCCTTTTTATAAAGCGGCTTCACTACTGAGTACTTTAATCGTTCAGGAAATTGACCACTCCCAAAGGAAAAATTACAAATATTCTTAGTACAGGGCTAGCATGTGCAGCACAGTACTTTAATACTCTGCTAGGCACTCCATCATATCCATGAGAGTCCTTAGTCTTCAGTGATTTAATTAGAGACTCAATCTCCCCCTCGCCTGTATCACAGAGGAGTATTTCAGACATCAATCTCGGAAAGGCACTTGCCAAAACAGTTATATCATTCACTGTAGAAACTAATTTTTTATTTAATTCATCAACGATGCTCAGAAAATGATAGTTAAATTGTGTACATATACCTGATTTATCAGTAACACAAATAATTTTGCTGGAACTGACTTTATATTGTCGACCTTGTGCTGCTGACCTGATACTTCCTTCACAACTGACCATATGGTTTTAATTTTGTCCTGTGCATTAGGTATTCGATTTGTATACCACATACTCTTTGCCTTCCAAATAACATTTTTAAGCACCTCACAGTACTGTTTGTAACGGGCAGCTGTCACTCCATTGTGACTACTTCTAACATTCTGATATAATTCCCACTTTGTTCTACATGATATCGTTATCCCACTAGACAGCCACCCGGGCTGCCTTTTACTGCTACTACCCCGTTCATAACATTCTAATGGAAAGCAACTCTCAAAGAGCATGAGAAATGTGTTAAGGAAAGCATTATATTTGTCATCTATGTTATCGGCACCATAAACATCCTGCCACTCTTGTTCCTTGCCGAGGTTAAGATACTCTCTATTGTTGTTGGATTAACTTTCGCACATAGTTTGTAATTATATGTGACATTGGTTTGAGTATGAAAGCCTTTTAGTATTTAAATTTGTGCGTCGTGGTCTGAAAGGCCATTCACCCTTTTACTAGCAGAATGCGCATTTAGTAATGAAGGATGAATAAAAGTATTGTCTATGGCTTTACTACTGTCCCCCTGCACCCTGGAAAAAACACAGTCTTCATCAGATCATATGAATTTAGGAGATCTGCCTGCCTCCTTTTTCTTGCACCATCATATACAAAATTTACATTGAAGTTGCCACATATACGTAATTCGTGGTACTTCCCATAAAGTGAATCAAGAACCCTCTCTAGCTGGAGCAGAAGTGCTCTGAAGTCAGAGTCAGATGACCTATAAACAACAACAATTTGGAGTTTAGGTAAACTAAATTTAACTGCCTCTGCACAAGCATTCAAATATCTGTTCAGTGCAGTGCCGTGATACGTCTATCGACTCATATGGAATACTGTTTCTTTACATACATGGCCACTCCCTCTCCCTGCATGGAACTCCTTGAAAAACAGCCAGCTACTTTGTATCCTGGTAATGGAAGCCCCTGAACTGTTAAGTTATTTAAGTGGTGCTCCGATATACCAATAATTTCAGAGTCAACATCTGTAACCAGCTCACTAACTTTTGATGAAATGTATTAATTCCTTCTCCAATTGGAAACATGACGTGGTCTGAAGCTGAGCCCTTAGTTGGAGGGACTTCCTTTATGTAGATATAACTATAAGCTGACTTCAGTCTAAAAATGGTGCAGCTCTAATATTAACTGCTACAGGAATTTTTCCATGAGCATCGTTAATAGCCAGAACCATACTTCACACGAAAATTTCTTCGTAATTGGTGTATGTCTGTTTTAATGGGAAATGAATTCCAGTTTGTGTTCGTATAGAGGGTGGATAGTTTAGTCTACTAACTATGGACTGCCTCTAAAGTGCTATATTAATAGCTGCTACTGTGCAGGAGTTGCTCTTTCCTTTTCACTGAAGCAGTGACACACCGTATCATTAAACTATGCCAGCCACCGACACTATTCAACTTCATATATATCACTGTAATCTGTTTTCCTCTTAAAACTTCAGTTAATATTCGCAATAAGAATGTAATATTTGTTGATCTTTAAGACTGCTAGGTCCACTATACTGTCAAACACACCTCTAATCTGAAACTGCTAATAAGTAGCCTTCAGAGATTCTATTGCCGCAACTAAAGTTCACATAACCATATTGTTTTGAGTTTACTATTGAATTACCACCTAGATCCTATTTAGATTCAAGCAATGAAATGGAACTATATCGTTGTATTGTCCAAAGTTAGTCACTTTAAGGAAATAAGGTTTCACTCTTTCTGATGGATCGGAAACCTAATTCATACAGTTGTTCTCAAATGTCCGAGAGTCCAGCATGTACGTCGACGTGGATCATGTTTCCAACACTAGCATATTCGATGATAACTTCAATGTAGCATTCAGTGATAAGCAAAAAGTTAGATTTGAAGTCATATACACTCCTGGAAATTGAAATAAGAACACCGTGAACTCATTGTCCCAGGAAGGGGAAACTTTATTGACACATTCCTGGGGTCAGATACATCACATGATCACACTGACAGAACCACAGGCACATAGACACAGGCAACAGAGCATGCACAGTGTCGGCACTAGTACAGTGTATATCCACCTTTCGCAGCAATGCAGGCTGCTATTCTCCCATGGAGACGATCGTAGAGATGCTGGATGTAGTCCTGTGGAACGGCTTGCCATGCCATTTCCACCTGGCGCCTCAGTTGGACCAGCGTTCGTGCTGGACGTGCAGACCGCGTGAGACGACGCTTCATCCAGTCCCAAACATGCTCAATGGGGGACAGATCCGGAGATCTTGCTGGCCAGGGTAGTTGACTTACACCTTCTAGAGCACGTTGGGTGGCACGGGATACATGCGGACGTGCATTGTCCTGTTGGAACAGCAAGTTCCCTTGCCGGTCTAGGAATGGTAGAACGATGGGTTCGATGACGGTTTGGATGTACCGTGCACTATTCAGTGTCCCCTCGACGATCACCAGTGGTGTACGGCCAGAGTAGGAGATCGCTCCCCACACCATGATGCCGGGTGTTGGCCCTGTGTGCCTCGGTCGTATGCAGTCCTGATTGTGGCGCTCACCTGCACGGCGCCAAACACGCATACGACCATCATTGGCACCAAGGCAGAAGCGACTCTCATCGCTGAAGACGACACGTCTCCATTCGTCCCTCCATTCACGCCTGTCGCGACACCACTGGAGGCGGGCTGCACGATGTTGGGGCGTGATCGGAAGACGGCCTGACGGTGTGCGGGACCGTAGCCCAGCTTCATGGAGACGGTTGCGAATGGTCCTCGCCGATACCCCAGGAGCAACAGTGTCCCTAATTTGCTGGGAAGTGGCGGTGCGGTCCCCTACGGCACTGCGTAGGATCCTACGGTCTTGGCGTGCATCCGTGCGTCGTTGCGGTCCGGTCCCAGGTCGACGGGCACGTGCACCTTCCGCCGACCACTGGCGACAACATCGATGTACTGTGGAGATCTCACGCCCCACGTGTTGAGCAATTCGGCGGTACGTCCACCCGGCCTCCCGCATGCCCACTATACGCCCTCGCTCAAAGTCCGTCAACTGCACATACGGTTCACGTCCACGCTGTCGCGGCATGCTACCAGTGTTAAAGACTGCGATGGAGCTCCGTATGCTACGGCAAACTGGCTGACACTGACGGCGGCGGTGCACAAATGCTGCGCAGCTAGCGCCATTCGACGGCCAACACCGCGGTTCCTGGTGTGTCCGCTGAGCCGTGCATGTGATCATTGCTTGTACAGCCCTCTCGCAGTGTCCGGAGCAAGTATGGTGGGTCTGACACACCGGTGTCAATGTGTTCTTTTTTCCATTTCCAGGAGTGTATAGTGTGTCCAGTATCTGATTTCGGAATCTCTGTCTGACCATGATGTAATCTGATTGAAATCTTCCCGTATCTCCACGCCTTTTCCAAGTATACCTCCTCCTCTTGTGATTCTTGAACAGGGTATTTGCTATTACTAGCTGAAACTTGTTACAGAACTTAATTATTCTTTCTCCTCTTTCATTCCTTGTCCCGAGGCCATATTCTCCTGTAACCTTTTCTTCTACTCCTTCCCCTACAACTGCATTCCAGTCGCCCATGACTATTAGATTTTCGTCACGCTTTGCATACTGCGTTACCCTTTCAATATCCTCATACACTTTCTCTATCTGTTCATCTTCAGCTTGTGACGTCGGGATGTATACCTGAACTATCGTTGTCGGTGTTGGTCTGCTGTCGATTCTGATTAGAACAACCCGGTCACTGACTTGTTCACAGTAACACACCCTCTGCCCTACCTTCCTATTCATAACGAATCCTACACCTGTTATACCATTTTCTGCTGCTGTTGATATTACCTGATACTCATCTGACCAGAAATAATTGTCTTCCTTCCACTTCACTTCACTGACCCCTACTATATCTAGATTGAGCCTTTGCATTTCCCTTTTCAGATTTTCTAGTTTCCCTACCACGTTCAAGCTTCTGACATTCCACGCCCCCACTCGTAGAACGTTATCCTTTCGTTGATTATTCAATATTTTTCTCATGGTAACCTCCCCCTTGGCAGTCCCCTCCCGGAGATCCAAATGGGGGCTATTCCGGGATCTTTTGCCAATGGAGAGATCAACATGACACTTCTTCAATTACAGGCCACATGTCCTGTGGATACCCGTTACGTGTCTTTAATGTAGTGGTTTCCATTGCCTTCAGCATCCTCATGTCGTTGATCATTGCTGATTCTTCCGCCTTTAGGGGCAATTTCCCACCCCTAGGACAAGAGAGTGCCCTGAACCTCTACTGCTCCTCCGCCCTCTTTTGACAAGGCCGTTGGCAGAATGTGGCTGACTTCTTATGCCGGAAGTCTTCGGCCGCCAATGCTGATTATTTATCAAAATTTAGGCATTGGCGGGGATCGAACCCGGGACCGAAAAAATTTTGATTATGAATCAAGGACGCTACCCCTTTTTTTCATAAAATGTTATACATTCCAAATACATACTAAGTTATACATACATGAAGTTATTTAAACAAAACGGTTTGATTATTTCAATTACGCTGACGTTAAGGAAAGAACACAGAACATTGTGTTATTGACTAAATTACCAGAAAGAATTACTTTAAACATCAAGAAAAAAAAATTTTTAAAGGCATTCAAACTTCAACCTGAAGAAGTAAAATCTGCACTTTGAATTACATGAGCTGTAATCTTTACAGAAGCATAATTTCTTTATTATGGATATCAGCAAGTTCGTGGGATAATTTTAAATATAAAACAATTTAATAATCATATTAGGCAATTTCTGAAATACTTGAGAATGGCGGAAAGGAGATATATAATAAAGTTGACTAGCCTTCCAGCTACACTTTCTGGATATTAATTGAATCTTAAGTATCTGAAGTGATCTGATCTATATAATCAGACTTTCACTGCGAAACTGACTTACACATCGCAGTGCAAAAATGAACAGGGCATTGTGCCAGCCATTGAATGTTACATTTATCAGATAGAATCTCATGGTTTTAACCAATCGATAAGGACATTTCTATAAAAACTGTCTATTTCCAAATTTCTAGTATAAACCAATAATGCACCTTCAGTGTATTGTGTTTTGACACTATTAGACACACAATCTCAATGTCACATAAGTTCTGTACATTAGCTTATAAATTTCAAACACTACTCTCTGAAGTAGAAAAAGCACACAGCATAAATATAATGTAAAATCGTAAATAGTATCCTTAAGGTAACTACAATACATCATTGTCAACACAGCCTTCTTTTTTATATTAACCAATGCCCATTCTTTCAAATACAATTTTTAACATATTACCGAACTTTTTCTTGTGATTCAAATAGCTTCTAATTTTGTGGAACTCACACAGCATGTATACCTTGAACTCTATGATGCTGTCGGATCCTAATTTGTTAAGGACGTAGTTAATAAAATTTCCCAGCAACCAGTACACAGCGTAATTTTTTGCTTCTGGGAAATAGCGTGCTTCAGGCCTGTGTATCAGTGACAGCGATGTATACTCAGGGGATGTTCTTGTAATCAGAGCTATTTGCTCCCGGATCCACTTCCAACTATTCATGTGACCGCTGCAAGTATATCTATGAATTACTGTGTCAACTAGATGGCATTGTTGACATAAATTTGTTTCACAGAGTCCGATTGCGTGCAGTCTTTCATTGGTGCAAACTATGTTGTTAACTGTCTTGTACCATGACGTTTTTATATTAGACGTGAGCACATTAGAACTAATGTTCTTCCAAATCTCAGTCCACTCAATGTTTGGAAATTGTCTTTCTATTTTGTTCCTTCCTTCGCTTTTGTTTCGTTCCCGCATTATGGCTCTCGATGTTAAGTGTCGGGACTGCCTGAGTTCGACACTGACATAACTAAACTCAACATAGAAAATCCTCACGTGCTGTACGCGACTGTTGATATTCTGCACGTCAATCGGGGAAGCAGGCTTGGAGGTTTAATGATCTCGAAAAGTTGGCTGGTTATGCTTTCTCGCGAGTCTCTTATTACATTAACTTGCCTTTTGATAAAAAGAGCAGAGGCTTTATCCGTTATATCAGTTAATCCTAGTCCACCATTTTTAGGATCGAAAGTGGCTACTTTAGCAGGTACTCTGAACACTTCACCTCTCCACAAAAAGTTGGTGATTTTAGACATTATTCTCCTCGCTATCATTCTCGGTATTGGAAACAGCTGGGCAGTATAATAAGCCTTAGCAAGGATGCATGAGTTGATATACTGTGTTCTTTGAACTTGGTTCATATATCGAGTTAAATTCTCTACAATGGCTCCTTGCACTTTATCTGCTGCAACTTTCCAATTTAAAGCCGTCATTTTCATAGAGCATGCTGTCAAGGTGATCCCAAGTGTTTTATGTTGTTGGACTAATTTTGCCCACTCGACGTTTATGTTATCAAAACCTCTGAGATATAACATCTTACTTTTTTTTCGTTTGCATTCGCTCCAGATGCTCTACAGTACGAATCAATCACTGTTGCTAGCGTGGTTACCTCGTCATTGTTCCTTATAATGACCCCTATATCGTCAGCATAGGCTCTTATAACGGTTTTATTTCCTGATAATGTTAAGCCTTTTAATCTAGCATGGACATGTCGGAGGAAAGGTTCCAGCGAAATGGCGAAGAGCGACATGGACAGAGGAATTCCTTGAGGAACACCTCGTTGTATTTGCATCGGCCTGGACTGTTGACAATTCACCGCTATTTTAGCATTTATTCCAGTTGCTATGTTCTTAATCAACTATATGACCCTATCGTTGAAACCTATTTTCTTCAATGTCTGTAGAAGATATTCATGATTTACTACATCGAACGCTTTATAAAAATCTAAAAACAATAAAGCACACTTTATGTTTGTTACCGAAGTTATAGCAATGATATCCCTGAATTCCGCTAGATTTTGAAAAATGGTTCTGCCTTGCGCGCAGTTCTGATGTTGACTAATAATTTTATCTGTAAGGCATGAAATTCTCTTGTTTATTATTCTAGCTATTAATTTATAATCAGAATTCAGCAGTGAAATTGGACGAAAATTATTTAAATCTTTTTTTCCATTATTTTTTGGCACCAGAACAATTTTACTCTCCTTAAACTCAGCCGGAATCATTTTACCCTGAATAACCTCATTTACAATGTCCGTGATTTTCGCACCTACTATTGGCCAGTAACGGATGTAAAACTCTGCTGGCAGACCATCCGGTCCTGGGAATTTTTTTGGTGGTGAGGCGCACAGAGTCTCATACACGTCTTCTTCACTGACAACCTCGAGAAAACTTTCGTTGTCATCTTCTGTCAGCTGTGGGGCTAGGATGTCAAGGAATTCTTCCAAGGAAGCATCACTACTTTGATGTACAGAATATAGCTCGCAATAGTAGCGGTAAATCTCGTTCATGATATCCTGCTGGGTTCTGAGAGTCGTACCGTGTTTTGTTCGAATTTCATCGATAAAAGTCCTTCTCCCGTGTTTCGCATGCTTCACTAAATGATATAGGGAAGTAATTTCATCTTCTGACACCGAATTTGCCTTCGATTTTATTTTCAACCCTTCCATTTGACTTCTCTTGATATTAAGTAACTTGGCTTTGACTTTTTTGATGTCTGCTATCCGAAGTGAGGAACCTGCTGAGACTTGATCATATAGATCTCTCAAAACGGAATAGTAATACTCTATAGTGCATTTCATTTCCCTTGCGCTCTGGGCACTGTATTGAATAAGAACTTTCTTCAACTTTGGCTTTGCCATTTTAACCCACCAGTCAATAGCAGTGGCATATCTACTAGGGGGTCGCAGGCGTATTGCCCATGTTTCTTTAATCAGATTTTCTAAATCATGATTTACTAACAAGGAAGTGTTCAAATTCCACTGATTCTTGAATCGATGAACCGGCTGTCTTTTTAGATTTATGCAAGCTAAGACACTTGAATGGTCTAAAAAGTACGTAGGAATGGTTTCTACTTTTGTCACGGAAGTTTCAAGATTTTTAGAAATATATAGTCTATCAATCCTGCTACGTGATGTTGCCGTGACATAAGTGAACTCAACAGTGGAGGGGTATTTGATTTCCCATATATCTTTTAATTCTAAACCAGTAACTAGTAGTTTTAGTTCACTTGAGAAATTAAATATAGGTAACTGATCTTTTCGATTTAAAACACAATTAAAATCACCTCCTGATAATAACTGTCTTGGTGATTTCCTTAACAAGTATATCAGGTCATCTTTGAAGAAACGTGCCCTGTCAGCTCGATGAGAACTTCCTGAAGGGGCGTACAAGTTGATGATAGTCACATCATAGATATTTAGTCCTATTCCCCTTCCGGATTCCAGTCGTTCCACCTCGCTTACTGTAATCCCTTCCCTCACCAAAATACACTCCTGGAAATTGAAATAAGAACACCGTGAATTCATTGTCCCAGGAAGGGGAAACTTTATTGACACATTCCTGGGGTCAGATACATCACATGATCACACTGACAGAACCACAGGCACATAGACACAGGCAACAGAGCATGCACAATGTCGGCACTAGTACAGTGTATGTCCACCTTTCGCAGCAATGCAGGCTGCTATTCTCCCATGGAGACGATCGTAGAGATGCTGGATGTAGTCCTGTGGAACGGCTTGCCATGCCATTTCCACCTGGCGCCTCAGTTGGACCAGCGTTCGTGCTGGACGTGCAGACCGCGTGAGACGACGCTTCATCCAGTCCCAAACATGCTCAATGGGGGACAGATCCGGAGATCTTGCTGGCCAGGGTAGTTGACTTACACCTTCTAGAGCACGTTGGGTGGCACGGGATACATGCGGACGTGCATTGTCCTGTTGGAACAGCACGTTCCCTTGCCGGTCTAGGAATGGTAGAACGATGGGTTCGACGACGGTTTGGATGTACCGTGCACTACTCAGTGTCCCCTCGACGATCACCAGTGGTGTACGGCCAGTGTAGAAGATCGCTCCCCACACCATGATGCCGGGTGTTGGCCCTGTGTGCCTCGGTCGTATGCAGTCCTGATTGTGGCGCTCACCTGCACGGCGCCAAACACGCCTACGACCATCATTGGCACCAAGGCAGAAGCGACTCTCATCGCTGAAGACGACACGTCTCCATTCGTCCCTCCATTCACGCCTGTCGCGACACCACTGGAGGCGGGCTGCACGATGTTGGGGCGTGATCGGAAGACGGCCTAACGGTGTGCGGGACCGTAGCCCAGCTTCATGGAGACGGTTGCGAATGGTCCTCGCCGATACCCCAGGAGCAACAGTGTCCCTAATTTGCTGGGAAGTGGCGGTGCGGTCCCCTACGGCACTGCGTAGGATCCTACGGTCTTGGCGTGCATCCGTGCGTCGCTGCGGTCCGGTTCCAGGTCGACGGGCACGTGCACCTTCCGCCAACCACTCGCGACAACATCGATGTACTGTGGAGACCTCACACCCCACGTGTTGAGCAATTCGGCGGTACGTCCACCCGGCCTCCCGCATGCCCACTATACGCCCTCGCTCAAAGTCCGTCAACTGCACATACGGTTCACGTCCACGCTGTCGCGGCATGCTACCAGTGTTAAAGACTGCGATGGAGCTCCGTATGCCACGGCAAACTGGCTGACACTGACGGCGGCGGTGCACAAATGCTGCGCAGCTAGCGCCATTCGACGGCCAACACCGCGGTTCCTGGTGTGTCCGCTGTGCCGTGCGTGTGATCATTGCTTGTACAGCCCTCTCGCAGTGTCCGGAGCAAGTATGGTGGGTCTGACACACCGGTGTCAATGTGTTCTTTTTTCCATTTCCAGGAGTGTAGCTGTTCCAGCACTTGTTTCGGGAGACACATTTATGTAACTGACAAAGTCGGGAATTACCAACTCCGAAACTAGAACTTCTTGTAATAGGGCAATATCAGTCGCGGATTCGTACAAAAATTCCTTAAGGGCCGATAATTTCAAACCGGTCATGATTTTATTTATGTTTATAGTGGTGACAGAATAAGATTGCGTCATTGTGTTTTCACTATGTAGTTGTTTTGATGAACTAATTTAGTTTCCTTTGGTTCAGGGTTCAGCTAAGCTGTAACAGTTTTCTCGGAAGGCTGAACATGGAATAACACTTCCATCTGTTTATTAGTTACTGTCCCGTTTTTTTCTGCTTCTGATGTTTTCTCTTGTAACGCAAGCAGAATGATTTCCTGGTAAACTTTCTGATTTTTCCTCCAGTGATTCGTGTACGACCGTTTCGGACTGAACATTCTTTGGGCTTGGGTCACCCCTACCGGATTTTCCCTTCCCTTGGCTACGAGCTACATTCTCATTTGCTTGCGTCGGTATTTCACTTCGCGGCTTATCTGGAGCAGCAGCACACGCTTTCGCAATTTCGGTTGCCGGCGCCTGCCCTGAGGTGTTGACCGTGTTTTCAATTTGGCCACCACTTCCTCGTTCTTTATTAATTTCACTCACTTTCTGATCGAGGGAAACAAATGGAGACTGCAGTTTTGAAACCTCTCCCTGAATTTGTTCATTATCAGATAGATTCTGATCTTTGCAATCGGCTACTGCACCTGTTGTTTCTTGCAAATTAATGCTTCCATTTTCTGGTACCGTATGTGTATTACCTTTCTGTTCATTAGTTTCCATTCACATTTTGCCTTCAGGCTCCTCTGCCTCCTCATCGCACTGTTTTTGCTTGCGAAGTGAGGGAGTGGGACAAGACAGCTCGTCCTCTGAACAACTATCAGTTATCTCCAAAGGTCGTTTTTTCGGTTGCATTTCAATTTCACGAGTAGTGGCAACAGGGTTTCCTTTTGTTGTTAACGGGGGAAATTGACTGTTATCGTGAAGGGACATATCAGTTTGGCCTGCTGCGTTAACATCCTCAACCAGTTGTTCCGGGCTATTCTTTGGTAACAGATCATTTAAGGTAAGCTTCTGACGCTGTATCAAATTACTTTTAAGAACAACAGTTCGCCGCGGACATTCCTGTCTGAAGTGGCCGGTTTCGTTACATATATGACATGTAGCTACCTGACCTGTGTAAACAATTTGTGCCTTATACCCACAAACAGTTATGTGGGACGGAATATTCGTCTTAACGTCCATCTCTACACTGCGGACCCCGTTAAAACACTGCAGTTTAAAGCGAGGCGACCATCTTTCATTTGCAATTGATTTAACGTCTCCGTAGTTTGAAAGAGCTTCCTTAATCTTATCATTTTCAATTTCAATGGGAAGATTCAAGACACGAACGGTTTTGTAATGAATGTCCGCTCTATAGATGGAAACCTTACTTTTATAACCATTTCTATGCACAAAATCTACTTCATAGCCCCACTTTCGTAACACTTTATCAACAGTCAAAGCACTGATTAACTTGACAAAAACACAGTATTTTTCCTGATCCAGTTGCCAGGTATGAACGGTTTCAGAATTTAGTCCAATTACCTGTGTAATCCAGTCATCTATTTCCAGGGATGTCGGCTGAACAGGACGGGATTCCTTGTCAAACGCAAATACCAGAGTATTCTTCCTGAGGTTTGTAGCCATGGTTAATTCAGCGAAGCAATTTCGGTTAAACAACCGAAATTCCACGTAGCAGCAGCAAGACTAGAAAGAGCGATCAGATCACAAGGAACAGGAACGAACACGGAGATTAACGGGCGGACAGCACTCGGCGAAGCACAAGTACAGCGATGTAATCACTGAAGTGCAGCGCAACAGTTAACAGCGGCCACTCGCGAGCGCGGCTGAAACGGAACTACATAGACCACGGGTCTTAACCTCTTAGCAGCAAATAATGCTCAGGTAATAACGAGCATCAAATCCGATATATGTATTAGTGAACACAGGGTTATCGTAGCGAGACTGAATATTGTAATCCCCAAATCATTGAAAAATAAGCGAAAAATATACCTATTCAGAAAAGCAGATAAAAATTCACATGACGCATTCCTGAGAGACAATCTCCACTCATTCCAAATTAATAATATAAGTGTAGACCATATGTTGCTTAAAATCAAAGAAATAGTATCGGCAGCAATTGAGAGTTTTACACCAAATAAACTAACAAACGACGGAGCTGTTCCTCCCTGGTACACAAAACGGGTTAGAACACTGTTGCACAAACAACGAAACAAACATGCCAAATTCAAACAGACCCAAAATCCCAAAGATTGGCGATCCTTTACACAATATCGAAATTAAGCGCGGAGTTCAGTGCGAGACGCCTGCAACAGTTTTCACAACGAAACTTTGTCTCGAAACGTGGCAGAAAATCCAAAGAGATTCTGGTCGTATGTGAAGTATGTTAGCGGCAAGAAACAATCAATGCCTTCGCTGCGCGATAACAATGGAGACACTATCGAAGACAGTGCTGCCAAAGCAGAGTTACTGAACACAGCCTTCCGAGATGCCTTCACAAAAGAGGACGAAGTAAATATTCCAGAATTCGAATCGAGAACAGCTGCCAACATGAGTAACGTAGAAGCAAATATATTCGGAATCTACATCTACATCTACATTGATACTCCGCAAGCCACCCAACGGTGTGTGGCGGAGGGCACTTTACGTGCCACTGTCATTACCTCCCTTTCCTGTTCCAGTCGCGTATGGTTCGCGGGAAGAACGACTGTCTGAAAGCCTCCGTGCGCGCTCTAATCTCTCTAATTTTACATTCGTGATCTCCTCGGGAAGTATAAGTAGGGGGAAGCAATATATTCGATACCTCATCCAGAAACGCACCCTCTCGAAACCTGGCGAGCAAGCTACACCGCGATGCAGAGCGCCTCTCTTGCAGAGTCTGCCACTTGAGTTTATTAAACATCTCCGTAACGCTATCACGGTTACCAAATAACCCAGTGACGAAACGCGCCGCTCTTCTTTGGATCTTCTCTATCTCCTCCGTCAACCCGACCTGGTACGGATCCCACACTGATGAGCAATACTCAAGTATAGGTCGAACGAGTGTTTTGTAAGCCACCTCCTTTGTTGATGGACTACATTTTCTAAGCACTCTCCCAATGAATCTCAACGTGGTACCCGCCTTACCAACAATTAGTTTTATATGATCATTCCACTTCAAATCGTTCCGTACGCATACTCCCAGATATTTTACAGAAGTAACTGCTACCAGTGTTTGTTCCGCTATCATATAATCATACAATAAAGGATCCTTCTTCCTATGTATTCGCAATACATTACATTTGTCTATGTTAAGGGTCAGTTGCCACTCCCTGCACCAAGTGCCTATCCGCTGCAGATCTTCCTGTATTTCGCTACAATTTTCTAATGCAGCAACTTCTCTGTATACTACAGCATCATCCGCGAAAAGCCGCATGGAACTTCCGACACTATCTACTAAGTCATTTATATATATTGTGAAAAGCAATGGTCCCATAACACTCCCCTGTGGCACGCCAGAGGTTACTTTAACGTCTGTAGACGTCTCTCCATTGATAACAACATGCTGTGTTCTGTTTGCTAAAAACTCTTCAATCCAGCCACACAGCTGGTCTGATATTCCGTAGGCTCTTACTTTGTTTATCAGGCGACAGTGCGGAACTGTATCGAACGCCTTCCGGAAGTCAAGAAAAATAGCATCTACCTGGGAGCCTGTATCTAATATTTTCTGGGTCTCATGAACAAATAAGGCGAGTTGGGTCTCACACGATCGCTGTTTCCGGAATCCATGTTGATTCCTACATAGTAGATTCTGGGTTTCCAGAAATGACATGATACGCGAGCAAAAAACATGTTCTAAAATTCTACAAGAGATCGACGTAAGAGATATAGGTCTATAGTTTTGCGCATCTGCTCGACGACCCTTCTTGAAGACTGGGACTATCTGTGCTCTTTTCCAATCATTTGGAACCCTCCGTTCCTCTAGAGACTTGCGGTACACGGCTGTTAGAAGGGGGGCAAGTTCTTTCGCGTACTCTGTGTAGAATCGAATTGGTATCCCGTCAGGTCCAGTGGACTTTCCTCTATTGAGTGATTCCAGTTGCTTTTCTATTCCTTGGATACTTATTTCGATGTCAGCCATTTTTTCGTTTGTGCGAGGATTTAGAGAAGGAACTGCAGTGCGGTCTTCCTCTGTGAAACAGCTTTGGAAAAAGATGTTTAGTATTTCAGCTTTACGAGTGTCATCCTCTGTTTCAATGCCATCATCATCCCGTAGTGTCTGGATATGCTGTTTCGAGCCACTTACTGATTTAACGTAAGACCAGAACTTCCTAGGATTTTCTGTCAAGTCGGTACATAGAATTTTACTTTCGAATTCAATGAACGCTTCACGCATAGCCCTCCTTACGCTAACTTTGACATCGTTTAGCTTCTGTTTGTCTGAGAGGTTTTGGCTGCGTTTAAACTTGGAGTGGAGCTCCCTTTGCTTTCGCAGTAGTTTCCTAACTTTGTTGTTGTACCACGGTGGGTTTTTCCCGTCCCTCACAGTTTTACTCGGCACGTACCTGTCTAAAACGCATTTTACGATTGCCTTGAACTTTTTCCATAAACACTCAACATTGTCAGTGTCGGAACAGAAATTTTCGTTTTGATCTGTTAGGTAGTCTGAAATCTGCCTTCTATTACTCTTGCTAAACAGATAAACCTTCCTCCCTTTTTTTATATTCCTATTAACTTCCAAATTCAGGGATGCTGCAACGGCCTTATGATCACTGATTCCCTGTTCTGTACATACAGATTCGAAAAGTTCGGGTCTGTTTGTTATCAGTAGGTCCAATATGTTATCTCCACGAGTCGGTTCTCTGTTTAATTGCTCAAGGTAATTTTCGGATAGTGCACTCAGTATAATGTCACTCGATGCTCTGTCCCTACCACCCGTCCTAAACATCTGAGTGTCCCAGTCTATATCTGGTAAATTGAAATCTCCACCTAAGACTATAACATGCTGAGAAAATTTATGTGAAATGTATTCCAAATTTTCTCTCAGTTGTTCTGCCACTAATGCTGCTGAGTCGGGAGGTCGGTAAAAGGAGCCAATTATTAACCTAGTTCGGTTGTTTAGTGTAACCTCCACCCATAATAATTCACAGGAACTATCCACTTCTACTTCACTACAGGATAAACTACTACTAACAGCGATGAACACTCCACCACCGGTTGCATGCAATCTATCCTTTCTAAACACCGTCTGTACCTTTGTAAAAATTTCGGCAGAATTTATCTCTGGCTTAAGCCAGCTTTCTGTACCTATAACGATTTCAGCTTCGATGCTTTCTATCAGCGCTTGAAGTTCCGGTACTTTACCAACGCAGCTTCGACAGTTGACAATTACAATACCGATTGCTGCTTGGTCCCCGCATGTCCTGACTTTGCCCCGCACCCGTTGAGGCTGTTGCCCTTTCTGTACTTGCCCAAGGCCATCTAACCTAAAAAACCGCCCAGCCCACGCCACACAACCCCTGCTACCCGTGTAGCCGCTTGTTGCGTGTAGTGGACTCCTGACCTATCCAGCGGAACCCGAAACCCCACCACCCTATGGCGCAAGTCGAGGAATCTGCAGCCCACACGATCGCAGAACCGTCTCAGCCTCTGATTCAGACCCTCCACTCGGCTCTGTACCAAAGGTCCGCAGTCAGTCCTGTCGACGATGCTGCAGATGGTGAGCTCTGCTTTCATCCCGCTAGCGAGACTGGCAGCCTTCACCAAATCAGATAGCCGCCGGAAGCCAGAGAGGATTTCCTCCGATCCATAGCGACACACATCATTGGTGCCGACATGAGCGACCACCTGCAGATGGGTGCACCCTGTACCCTTCATGGCATCCGGAAGGACCCTTTCCACATCTGGAATGACTCCCCCCGGTATGCACACGGAGTGCACATTGGTTTTCTTCCCCTCTCTTGCTGCCATTTCCCTAAGGGGCCCCATTACGCGCCTGGTTAAGAAACTCAAATCACCTAATAAAAGCATGTCTTCTGGCCCAGACTGTATACCATTTAGGTTCCTTTCCGAGTATGCTGAAGCATTAGCTCCATACATAACAATCATATATAACCGTTCGCTTGACGATAGATCCATACCCAAAGACTGGAAAATTGCACAGGTCACACCAATATTCAAGAAAGGTAGTACGAGTAATCCACTAAATTACAGGCCCATATCGTTCACGTCGATATGCAGCAGGATTTTAGAACATTATGAATTACCTCGAAGGAAATGGTTTATTGACACACAGTCAATATGAGTTTAGATAACATCGTTCCTGTGAAACACAACTAGCTCTTTATTCACATGAAATGCTGAGTGCTACTGACAAGGGATATCATATCGATTCCGTATTCCTGGATTCCCGGAAGGCTTTTGACACTGTACCACATAAGCGGCTCATAGTGGAATTGCGTGCTTATGGAATATCGTCTCAGTTATGTGACTGGATTTGCGATTTCCTGTCAGAGAGGTCACAGTTTGTTCTAATTGACGGAAAGTCATCGAGTAAAACAGAAGTGAATTCAGGCGTTCCCAAAGGTAGTGTTATAAGCCTCTTACCGTTCCTTATCTATGTAAACGGTTTGGGAGACAATCTGAGCAGCCGTCTTTGGCTGTTTGCAGATGACGCTGTCGTTTATCGGCTATTAAAGTCATCAGAAGATCAAAACAAACTGCAAAACGATTTAGAAAAAATATCTGAATGGTGCGAAAAGTGGCCGTTGACCATAGATAACGAAAAGTGTGAGGTTATCCACACGAGTGCTAAAAGGAACTCTTTAAATTTCTGTTACACGATAAATCAGTCTAATCTAAATGCCATAAATTCAACTTAATACCTAGGTATTACAATTACTAACAACTTAAATAGGAAAGAACACATAGAAAATATTGTGGGGAAGGCTAACCAAAGGCTTAGTTTTATTGGCAGGGCACTCAGAAAATGTAACAGGTCTACTAAGGAGACTGCCTACACTACGGTTGTCCGTCTTCTTTTAGAATACTGCTGCGTGGTGTGGGATCTTTACCAGATAGGACTGACGGAGTGCATCGAAAAAGTTCAAAGAAAGACAGCACGTTTTGTATTCTCGTGACATATGGGAGAGAGTGTCACAGAAATGATATAGGATTTGGGCTGGAAATCATTAAAAGAAAGGCGTTTTTCGTTGCGATGGAATATTCTCAAGAAATTCCAATCGCCAACTTTCTCCCGCGAATGCGAAAATATTTTTTTGACACCGACCTACATAGGGAGGAATGATCACCACGATAAAATAAGGGAAATCAGGGCTCTTACGGAAAGATATATGGGTTCATTCTTTCCGCGCGCTATTTGAATAACAGAGAATTGTGAAGGTGGTTCGATGAACCCTCTGCCAGGCACTTAAATGTGATTTGCAGAGTATCCATGTAGATGTAGAAAGTAGACTACTTTTCGTGTCGAACGACCACTCACTTCAGATACTGTTCGAATAGTAAAAATGGCAGCATTTGAACAAGATGCTGTACGTAGGCTTTCCACGATAGTTTACTATCTATCTGAACACTTAGAAATTTTAACTGTACCGTTTCACTAATCATATGCTCATGTTATGAAATTAAAACGTCAGTTTTTTTTTTAAATTGTGTGTTAGAAACTGTAAAAACAGTCTTGCTGTGATTTAGCATTAGTTTATGAACTGCACTATTTGAAACCGAGCCTATGTTGCACACAACATATTTTACAACCGAGATAGTATCATCAGCAAATTGAAATATTTTAGAATTACCCATAATACTAGAAGGCATATCATTTATATAAATAAGGAACAGGAGTGCACATAGCACTGATCCCTGGGGCACCCCCATTTGACTGTACCCCACTTAGATCACACATCACAGCCACTCTCAACACTGTGAATAGTGACTTTTGTTGTCTGTTACTAAAGTAAGGGGTGAGCCAATTAGAAGCTATTCCCTGTATTCCTCAATGCTCCAACTTCTGGAGCAATATTTTGTGATCAACACAATCAAAAGCCTTAGTTAAATCAAAAAATGTGCCTAGCTTTCGAAACCTTTTGCTTAACCCATTCAGTACCTCACAGAGAAAAGAGAATATAGCATTTTAAGTCATTAAACGACTTCTAAAGCCGAACTGTACATCTGATAGCAAATCGTGTGATTTAATATGATCAATTATCCTTAGATACACAGGCTTTTCAGTCACTTTAGCAAACACTAATGGCATAGAAATAGTTCTAAAATTGTCTACATTATCCCTTTCCCCCTTTTTATAAAGCGGCTTCACTACTGAGTACTTTAATCGTTCAGGAAATTGACCACTCCCAAAGGAAAAATTACAAATATTCTTAGTACAGGGCTAGCATGTGCAGCACAGTACTTTAATACTCTGCTAGGCACTCCATCATATCCATGAGAGTCCTTAGTCTTCAGTGATTTAATTAGAGACTCAATCTCCCCCTCGCCTGTATCACAGAGGAGTATTTCAGACATCAATCTCGGAAAGGCACTTGCCAAAACAGTTATATCATTCACTGTAGAAACTAATTTTTTATTTAATTCATCAACGATGCTCAGAAAATGATAGTTAAATTGTGTACATATACCTGATTTATCAGTAACACAAATAATTTTGCTGGAACTGACTTTATATTGTCGACCTTGTGCTGCTGACCTGATACTTCCTTCACAACTGACCATATGGTTTTAATTTTGTCCTGTGCATTAGGTATTCGATTTGTATACCACATACTCTTTGCCTTCCAAATAACATTTTTAAGCACCTCACAGTACTGTTTGTAACGGGCAGCTGTCACTCCATTGTGACTACTTCTAACATTCTGATATAATTCCCACTTTGTTCTACATGATATCGTTATCCCACTAGACAGCCACCCGGGCTGCCTTTTACTGCTACTACCCCGTTCATAACATTCTAATGGAAAGCAACTCTCAAAGAGCATGAGAAATGTGTTAAGGAAAGCATTATATTTGTCATCTATGTTATCGGCACCATAAACATCCTGCCACTCTTGTTCCTTGCCGAGGTTAAGATACTCTCTATTGTTGTTGGATTAACTTTCGCACATAGTTTGTAATTATATGTGACATTGGTTTGAGTATGAAAGCCTTTTAGTATTTAAATTTGTGCGTCGTGGTCTGAAAGGCCATTCACCCTTTTACTAGCAGAATGCGCATTTAGTAATGAAGGATGAATAAAAGTATTGTCTATGGCTTTACTACTGTCCCCCTGCACCCTGGAAAAAACACAGTCTTCATCAGATCATATGAATTTAGGAGATCTGCCTGCCTCCTTTTTCTTGCACCATCATATACAAAATTTACATTGAAGTTGCCACATATACGTAATTCGTGGTACTTCCCATAAAGTGAATCAAGAACCCTCTCTAGCTGGAGCAGAAGTGCTCTGAAGTCAGAGTCAGATGACCTATAAACAACAACAATTTGGAGTTTAGGTAAACTAAATTTAACTGCCTCTGCACAAGCATTCAAATATCTGTTCAGTGCAGTGCCGTGATACGTCTATCGACTCATATGGAATACTGTTTCTTTACATACATGGCCACTCCCTCTCCCTGCATGGAACTCCTTGAAAAACAGCCAGCTACTTTGTATCCTGGTAATGGAAGCCCCTGAACTGTTAAGTTATTTAAGTGGTGCTCCGATATACCAATAATTTCAGAGTCAACATCTGTAACCAGCTCACTAACTTTTGATGAAATGTATTAATTCCTTCTCCAATTGGAAACATGACGTGGTCTGAAGCTGAGCCCTTAGTTGGAGGGACTTCCTTTATGTAGATATAACTATAAGCTGACTTCAGTCTAAAAATGGTGCAGCTCTAATATTAACTGCTACAGGAATTTTTCCATGAGCATCGTTAATAGCCAGAACCATACTTCACACGAAAATTTCTTCGTAATTGGTGTATGTCTGTTTTAATGGGAAATGAATTCCAGTTTGTGTTCGTATAGAGGGTGGATAGTTTAGTCTACTAACTATGGACTGCCTCTAAAGTGCTATATTAATAGCTGCTACTGTGCAGGAGTTGCTCTTTCCTTTTCACTGAAGCAGTGACACACCGTATCATTAAACTATGCCAGCCACCGACACTATTCAACTTCATATATATCACTGTAATCTGTTTTCCTCTTAAAACTTCAGTTAATATTCGCAATAAGAATGTAATATTTGTTGATCTTTAAGACTGCTAGGTCCACTATACTGTCAAACACACCTCTAATCTGAAACTGCTAATAAGTAGCCTTCAGAGATTCTATTGCCGCAACTAAAGTTCACATAACCATATTGTTTTGAGTTTACTATTGAATTACCACCTAGATCCTATTTAGATTCAAGCAATGAAATGGAACTATATCGTTGTATTGTCCAAAGTTAGTCACTTTAAGGAAATAAGGTTTCACTCTTTCTGATGGATCGGAAACCTAATTCATACAGTTGTTCTCAAATGTCCGAGAGTCCAGCATGTACGTCGACGTGGATCATGTTTCCAACACTAGCATATTCGATGATAACTTCAATGTAGCATTCAGTGATAAGCAAAAAGTTAGATTTGAAGTCATATACACTCCTGGAAATTGAAATAAGAACACCGTGAACTCATTGTCCCAGGAAGGGGAAACTTTATTGACACATTCCTGGGGTCAGATACATCACATGATCACACTGACAGAACCACAGGCACATAGACACAGGCAACAGAGCATGCACAGTGTCGGCACTAGTACAGTGTATATCCACCTTTCGCAGCAATGCAGGCTGCTATTCTCCCATGGAGACGATCGTAGAGATGCTGGATGTAGTCCTGTGGAACGGCTTGCCATGCCATTTCCACCTGGCGCCTCAGTTGGACCAGCGTTCGTGCTGGACGTGCAGACCGCGTGAGACGACGCTTCATCCAGTCCCAAACATGCTCAATGGGGGACAGATCCGGAGATCTTGCTGGCCAGGGTAGTTGACTTACACCTTCTAGAGCACGTTGGGTGGCACGGGATACATGCGGACGTGCATTGTCCTGTTGGAACAGCAAGTTCCCTTGCCGGTCTAGGAATGGTAGAACGATGGGTTCGATGACGGTTTGGATGTACCGTGCACTATTCAGTGTCCCCTCGACGATCACCAGTGGTGTACGGCCAGAGTAGGAGATCGCTCCCCACACCATGATGCCGGGTGTTGGCCCTGTGTGCCTCGGTCGTATGCAGTCCTGATTGTGGCGCTCACCTGCACGGCGCCAAACACGCATACGACCATCATTGGCACCAAGGCAGAAGCGACTCTCATCGCTGAAGACGACACGTCTCCATTCGTCCCTCCATTCACGCCTGTCGCGACACCACTGGAGGCGGGCTGCACGATGTTGGGTCGTGATCGGAAGACGGCCTAACGGTGTGCGGGACCGTAGCCCAGCTTCATGGAGACGGTTGCGAATGGTCCTCGCCGATACCCCAGGAGCAACAGTGTCCCTAATTTGCTGGGAAGTGGCGGTGCGGTCCCCTACGGCACTGCGTAGGATCCTACGGTCTTGGCGTGCATCCGTGCGTCGCTGCGGTCCGGTCCCAGGTCGACGGGCACGTGCACCTTCCGCCGACCACTGGCGACAACATCGATGTACTGTGGAGATCTCACGCCCCACGTGTTGAGCAATTCGGCGGTACGTCCACCCGGCCTCCCGCATGCCCACTATACGCCCTCGCTCAAAGTACGTCAACTGCACATACAGTTCACGTCCACGCTGTCGCGGCATGCTACCAGTGTTAAAGACTGCGATGGAGCTCCGTATGCCACGGCAAACTGGCTGACACTGACGGCGGCGGTGTACAAATGCTGCGCAGCTAGCGCCATTCGACGGCCAACACCGCGGTTCCTGGTGTGTCCGCTGTGCCGTGCGTGTGACCATTGCTTGTACAGCCCTCTCGCAGTGTCCGGAGCAAGTATGGTGGGTCTGACACACCGGCGTGAATGTGTTCTTTTTTCCATTTCCAGGAGTGTACATCAATCATAGACCTATTAATGCTGTTGTGAAGTTAGTGGAATGGGAACAACTTCTTCCTCGGTCGTTGGTACAGTCAATATGCCACTCAATAGACGCAGTCATCACCCATTTAAAATTATTCTTTCTATTTACAAAGACGTTGGACTAAAATACAATGGTTATTCATTACAAGCTCAAAACTTTTTATAAACTGGTACATTTACATAAATTTCTTTCAAACTTCAGTTTTATAATACTGCGCACAGCGGATGATGACAATGGTAAGACAATGTTCTCGTCGTCCCAGACCGTCGGTGCTCTTGTGATTAGTGACCCGCATCGCCGATTGCTGCGCCGGTGCAATACCACTGTATCACTTGCCAGGATCGTCCTCATGCGAAATGAAAGAAACAGAAAAGAAACATCACACGCAAACATTCGCAGTTAAATCATATATTGTTCTCGGCCTACCTGTTGTCGCAACATCGGGAACTAACGAGGACCTTCTCAATAACCTATGTACACCACACTTTGGTATGTAAGAACAAGATGGTATACTATACCTTAGGCACACATACGCTGCCTGACAAGAGAAATTAAGCATGCAGAAGATAGGCTTGGTAGCCAATGTAATTTCACACAAGTACACACCATTGGCAACCGTTAATAACGATTAGAGTTGCAGTTATGTATGACAGGATGAACGACCACCAAGCGTATAGTGGCGTTCGTGTTTCGCGTTGTTAACCGATCTGGCAGGTTATACATGGGGCGTGAACAGCGTAAAATGTTGACTGACGAATGTGAAGAACATGATGAAGTCGCATACTCGTTTGAGACAGCGCAATAGGCACCTAATGGAAAGGGGCCTGATTGAGAGTCTCGATTTGGTCTTGTGGTCGAATCCACCAGTATCCAGATTTGTGGGGAATTCAGTTGCCACAGTGTCCCGATGTGAAACTGCGTGTGAGGGCAGGCGTATTGATTGTCAAGATTCTGGTTGACGACATCTGACCACCAAAGGAAGGATTACCTTATTGTACACCATGCACATTTTAACACCTTCACATCTGCACCTGCCACCCGGTGTTGTTGTTCTGGATAGGTACAGTAATGTTACTGATAGGGTAATTTTGTGGCAAGTCATCAGATATGACTTCAGGTTAAGGCTGGTCGTGATTGAGTGAACTATGACTGCTTTAGGGTACGTCACAGCCATCCCGTGTCCTCAAGTCTTACCCCTGATACTATAGTATGTTGGTGCCATTTTGTATTTCTCCATGGGTGGTGTTGATGTACATCCACTTCCAGCGAGTTCCCCAGTCTGCCCCTGATAGAACGTGTATGGAACCACCTCAGATGTCAGCTTCGTGCCAATAGCCAGCATACTAGAACCATTTACAACTTTTGTGAACCAGCTTGCGTCAGGAGAGAATGTAAAGGCTTTATATAAATCTTCTCAAACGAATCAGTACATGCGTTGAGGCCAGACGGGATGTAACGTCATAGTGATAAGTTCCTGTCCCCTCCTGGGTACTTTGCTTGTTTTGTCAGGTAGCGTATCTGCGACGACAAGAAATTAGATAAATTAAAAATAATAATTATTTGTGCAACTTTTTAATAGTGAGTTTCATTTTAAGAGTATAAATTTTTATAGGGAATAGAAAATTTTAAAGCACATTTATTAAAACATTTACAAATCTGGATTATAGGAGTAATATCTCCTATATAAAATTCTTCTACATGTTCATTGAAATGTCCATTGTTTGGCCGTGTCGAAGCAACACAACACCGATTCTAAACTCATGCGACGGAAGATCACATGTTCTCGTAGTTCAGTGCAACAATGTCTCTTGTGTGAAGTAATATCATAGGGTACAGCTGTAGGATCTTTTCCTTGTTAACATCTTATTCCACGTGTCATCTTGAATAACTACATTTTACCATCTTCGACCACCGATGTGGTATTTTTGAAGCCTAGTACTGTTTATTGCATGATTCGATGAGAAGGAACGAGAAAACTGACATACCGCTGAACGAGACGTAAAACAGTATCATAAAAACAGTACCTAGCTAGATTATGACGAACCTTTATTCACGCCTGCTTAAATGACTGTTTCACAAAAAATTCCTCGCGGTTTGGTGCGATTATATATTAGAAAAGATATTTAGGCGAGCTTTGTTGAGAAGGCATAGTCTTTGTCGACAATTCTGTTGACGTTTTACTTTATTACTTCTTTACTACTATCTCTATTCGCAACACAGTTTGCAGAAAATATCCAAGTATAACATTGAATGTACCTACAAAATTATGTAACTGTACGACACATAGTTTATGATATATTACGTCATAACGACAGAGACACATGAAAAACTAGCTTTTGGCTAAAATGTAACGCAAGCTACCCTGATTATATTCATTTAGTGTTTCATAATGAGAGCACTTTTTTCCGGTGTAACAATAAGCGCTGGCACGTCGGCCCGAAACTTTGCAGCAGAGAAGGCTGTGGGACGACGTCAGCCAATAGAACGCCGATTAGGACGACACCACGACAGGAGCGGCACCTATACGAAGAGAATATCAGTGTCAATCCAGCTGGCCTCGGCCGCAATAGAAGAGCCACACTAGAAGACGCTCTAGAAGACGAGCCGTAATCCTAACTCTAACTCTTTAGTCGTGCCTTTCGTTTTCCTTGCATGGAAATTGTTTATGCCGAAGAACATTGATTATTTGCATGGCACCAATTTATTGCGAAACTTGTCTGTGAAAACGGAAAGTTAAGTATTGTCAATTCAGTTTACTGTAATAAACTCCATTAATAAAATTTGCTTTAATGATGTCTAGCTATCCGAGAAAACAGCTTCCTAGGCACCCTATGTTAGACAATTGGGCAGGACACACATTGACGACTAGTTATGAGAAGTACCCAGTGCATGGCCGCCACGGAATTTTCTTTTGTGTTTTTCTGGCGTCTTAATTCTCTCTTTTCATTACTTTGCAGGGGCGTCTACTTGCTTTAACGGTCTCTTTTGCTAATCAGTGTTTTCAGGTGGGCGTTACAGAAATTTTTTGGCTTTTGTTCTTATTTTTCCTCGTGCCTTGTCTGTTTATTGCATTTCTCTCTTCCAAAATGCCCACCCAACCTATCCCACCCCCCCTGCTCAGGTCCACAGCCGCCAGTGTTAGGCACAAAAGTCAGTGTAGCTTGCTTGCTAAAAGAATTCCCGGAACTCTTTTCTGAAGGTTTAGACAAGGCTAATAATTGTTGCATACAATATTCTGAAAGGCAATGCTCATCCGAAATTTTGCCGCGCCAGAACTGTTCCCATTGCAGTAGACGATAATGTCGCTGCTGAATTTAAAGAATTGCAAGATAGCGGAGGTATTGCGCCCATACAAGCTAGTCAGTGGGCAAGTCCACTGGTTTTGCTCCATAAAGCTTCAGGTCGCTTTCGCCTCTTTGTTGACTTTACTGTCAACCCACAAACTGTGATTGGTATTTAATCATTGCCACGCCCAAAAGATCTCATGAACAGATTAGACGCTAGTCGCTAATTTTCACAAATTGATTGGCGCCACGCGTATCTTCAAATACCAGTCTACGAAGAATCTAAAAAAAGAGTATGTAATAAATATTTGCGTTTGCCTTGTGGCACTGCTTCCGCACCCACCATTTTCCAACGGTGTTTGAAACAGCTGACTGCGCAAGTACCAAACTGTTCAAACTATTTGGCGATATTGCCATAGCACGTTGTTCACCTGAAGAACATATTGAAAATTTGCGTTCTTTGTTTCGTGTGTTATCTGATGCAGGACTGAAGTGTAGGCTGAAAAAGTGTGATTTTCTGAAACCTGAGTTGCAGTATCTTGGTCATGTCATAAGTAATCAAGGTGTATATCTTCTTCAGCCGCATTTTTTAGCCATACGAGCTTTACCAGTTCCTGGCAATGACACGGAATTGCGGTCAGCTTTAGGGAAATGAACTACTATATTCGGTTCATACCGAATGCTGTGCAAATCGCAGCTTCACTGCATCGCTTGCGTTGCGAGAAAGTCCCCTTTGTCTGGACAGATGAGTGCCAAGTAGCTTTTCAGAAACATAAAGATGCATTGCTCAGTGATCGATGCTTGGTTGACTTCGATCCTGAAAAACCAGCTGTATAGCAAGTTGACGCTTCCTCTGAACAGAATTGGCCGTAAAGGCATTCCTATTGCTTTCGCAGTAAAAGTGTTGACCAAAGCTCGGTCTAACTATTCACCAATTGAAAAATAGTGAATTCTGAATTGCTTCATTCTCTTCCGCTGAACTATAGGAAAATGGCACAGGCCACTGAAGCTAATTCAGATTTGAACATTTTGTTAACATACATTCGCAAATCTTGGCCTCGTTCCTTGCATAGCATGAAGAACTCTGTAGTGCGCCGATACTTTGCACGTGGGCATAGTCTCGCAGTACAGAAAGATGTGATTCTTGTAAAAAATGACAATGGACAGTTACGTATGTTGATCTCTAAAGCTTTGTAAAAAGAAGTGTCGCAGTTACTTCACGAAGGGCACGGAGGGATTGTTCGTACAAAACAGTTTGCGCGTCGACACTGTACTTGGCAGGGAATGGACACCCAAATGATGTCACAGTGATGACGTCACAATGTTACGCATCTGCGGAAAATCAGTCCGCTCAGCCACAAAAATTCTCTGCTTGGCCTAAATCGCAATCACTATTGCCACGTGTGCGCATCGACTTTGCGGGACCTTTTTTGACACTCGTTGGCTGGTTGTATTGACTCTTACAGCAAGTGTCCTCTTGCTGTGCCACTAAACTCGACAACGACACGTAACAAAATTCATGTACTGTCCTCTACATTTTACCTCCAAGGTTTACCTGAAGTCATCGTGTTAGACAACGGCCGTCAGTTCACCTCAAATGAATTTGATACATTCTGTAAACGCAATGGCATACATCATCTTACTAGTGCACCGATACATCCACAGTCAAGCGGCGAAGTGGAACGTTTTGTCTGAACCTTCAAGCAGCAGATGACCAAACTTCGTTCCGCATACACCAGGGATCAAGCATTGCAACTGTTTCTCGCGTCGTATCGCTCGCACCCACGATATGGACCATCGCTGGCGAAATTGCTTCAGGGTCGCTGCCATCGGAAACTGCTCCAGCTGCTCGACCCTCCTCAGCATCCATCACCGAAGGAAGGCCGCAAGTATTGCTTCGCGCCGCATGATATTGTGTTTTACAGGGTTCTTACCGGCAGCAGTCGGAGGGCACGAGGCGAGATCGTTCGTCGACTTGGCGCTTGCATGTGCCTTATTACAGTCTAGACGGCTTACAGCGCCACCACCACAATCAACTTCACCATTGTCATGTGCACGGTGATCCCTCTGTGTCTCTCCCCCTAGTTTCGCGGATCCAGAGGACAGCGCGGCCACAGCAGCCGCCAGAGGGTGTCATCACGACACCATGGGACGACCACATGGAGACGGTCCCTTCGCCTCCTCCGCCTCCTGTCGTCCTACAGATGGAGCTGGACACGTCCACATCGCATAAGCCGATGCCTTCCCCATTTGGTTATTGGCCTCCGGAGGTGGACGTGTACCCTTCAGGTCGTTTCCCGGGGGGAATTTCCGCCAGAGCAATGGCTGGATGGCGGGGTACGACCGGAAGCTTGACATCCCCTGCAGCCAGAGCTTCCGGTCCAGCGCAGAGTCCACCCTCCGGCTTCCCCCGCTGTTGTCGCGCGCCCTACACGATGACGGTCCGTCGCTTTGGGGGGAGGAGTATTCCGGGGTAACATTAAGTGCCGGCACATCGGCCCACAACTTTGCAGCAGAGAAGACAGTGAGACGACGTCAGCCAATAGAACGCTGACGAGGACGACACCACGACAGGAGCGGCACCTATTCGAAGAGAATATAAGCACCGCTCCATCTATCCTCGCCCGCATTAGAAAATCCACACTAGAAGACTCACTAGAAGACGAGCCGTCATCCTAACTCTTTAGTCGTGACTTATGTTTTGCCTGCATGGAAATTGTATACATCGAAGGACATTGATTATTGGCATGTCGCTAATTGCTTGCGACAGCTGTTTGTGAAAAGTCAAAGTGTTGTCAGTTCAGTTTACTGTCAGAAACTCCTTTATAAGATTTGCTTGAATGTTGTGTAGCTATTAGAGAAGACAGCTGCCTACACAGGAGTTTGAGTCTTTAAAAAATGAATGGTTTACTGGTATTTTCATAGGCTAATATCGGTTATTAAAGCAAAGTCGACAGTGGCAAGCAGCAACAGACTCTAACCTAAAATAACATTCTGTATATTCTATTTTCGCTATATGTAACAAATATTTATAATAACAATTCAAGTCAACTGATTGTTTATTGATTCCGTAGAAACGATACAATCAGTCTTAAACTGTATGTTAGGATTCACGTAAAAAGTCCATATTTCGAATGTCTAATCCAGTTAAATTTAGCACCTAATATTACACTGCGATCAATTTAGCATCTATAACAATCATAATAAGATATTAGATTTCATGGACGACCTATTCGTGTGGCTAAATCCATAATTGTTTCACGTATTTACTAAAGACCTGTGATGCTGTCTTGAAGTTAATTTAAACAACTAAGAAAGTTTACTAATCTATACTAGAGAAAAGATAACGTTTTAGAAATACCACTCTGACACAGACGTATCTGTAATAAAATATGCTATAAAGTTCTGAATACATCGAAAGTGCACTATAAGAAAAAAAGA